>NW_019384667.1:404172-519299 GCF_000671375.1 Centruroides sculpturatus | reverse complement strand
ATTCTTTAGAATTTCTCATTGTAAAATGAAACGATGACGTCAAATTGACGTAAAACGAACAGGCCCATAATTTTAATAATTTAAAGCGCCCCCTGTTTTTTTTAACTTGTGCGAAAATTTCTCGCGGTTTTTAACTTTAAAGCGCTAAACTTTTGTTAATTTATCATCTAGGAAAAAAAATACTATTTTTAGCACATTTTTTAAATAAATTAATTATCGTTTACCGGTTTTATTATCGAAAGAAAGAAAGAAAAAAAAAAAAACAAACAGAAAAGACGAGAAACTTGTTAGACGTCGAGAAAATTCCAAACAAGAGATTCAATCAATCAAGAAGTGATTCTGAATGATGGATAATTAAATAGTAAAAGGAAAGGAAAAAAAATTGACTTTTTCACTTCTGTTTTTCTTGGAAGAAACTCAAAATGTTAGCTAAATAAAAAAAAAGAAACAAGAAAATTTTTTGAGCCGGGAGTTTGAAAAATTAAATTTACTCAAGCAATGTATATTAAATTTGGAAGAAGGATTGACAGGTAAGTTGAATTATACAATATAGCTTTTAATACAAGTTTTAACCTTAAAAAAATGGCACCTAGATGAAAATATTTTAAAATTTCTCGTACATTTTATCAAATGCAATAAAATATTCTCAAATAATTAGATTTTTCTTTTCCCATTCGGAAAAAAAAATCATCAAAAATTCAAGAATAAACTGTAGAAACTGTATAAGAATTAGATATTTTGAATTGAATGAAATTCCTAAAATAAGGGGCGCATCTTTATTGTTTTGGGTTGCTAGAGAATTCCCAATAGTTTGTTTATGGAAACCAAAAGCTACTTTTGTATTGTTTGTTTATAGAGACCGATATTGTACTTATTCATCGATACACACATACAAACTAGGAGACATTAAAACAAGCTATTTTCCAATTTCATACACATAACTTCATATGTTAAAGGTTTATATTCGGCATATTTTACGTTATTAACAAGATAATAGAATTGTTTTGTATTCCGTAATCACGTGATTTGTGAAGCCCGTTATTACAATCGATTTTATAAATCCCACTACTACAGCAACACATCTTAAATATTAAGAAATTCTAGAAAATTTAATTTATTTAATTCTTAATTTACCAAGCCATATTCTTGTTTTTAGCGACTTATTAAACAAAGTAAAACTAATTAACACGTAGCACCATCTGTTGTTCAGAAAATTAACTATGGTTTTCTAGAAAAGCTACTGCCCTCTGTCGAACTCCCCAGGAATTATTACTATTTTTTTTAATAAAATGTTTTATTTCGATAATTATAAATTTTAACTTCCCATTCGATTAAAAAATAAATAAATAAAAAATGGGGGCGAAGTTCTCCGGCGTGCATTTATCGATTGAATAAAAATTCCGGCTTTTTGATCGGGACGCATTTCCGCCACGCTTAATTAAATTCCTTACGAAAGTTATTAATTTGTATTCGCAGCCGAATGAGAAATTTTTCATTTCTCAAACCGAAGTTTTCTTTACGCCTCTTACATTAGCACAGTAAACAATTTCCACTTAATTTACAGAAATTCGCACGAGAAATTTAAAAATTCCTCGCAATCATTTATAATCCCGATCTAACGTAATTTATTACTCCGCTATTCATTTTACAAATCAAAAACATTTAAAAAAAAAACCAGATGGCGCAACGTCTCTAATCGTTCCACCTATCAAAAGTTACGTTAAATAATTCGAGATAACGTCAAAAAAACATTTATATAACTCGCACAACCGCCGTCAGATGGCTTTAATATAATTTATTTAAGAAAATTTTTACTTAGAATTTCAATTAACAACGAATTTTTTTTCCTGTTTAAAACCTTTAGACAGTTAAAATTAATTAATCCTATTAATGTCCGCCTAACGCAGGTTTTGTATCGTTTGCCTCCATCTATCGTCAGCCGAATAAACTAAAATTAACAAATGGTCTGACTCGAGTACGATCGAAACAGCAGCAACTATTAAGACATTTATTTTATTTTAAATCTTTATTTGTTTAAGGAAACATTTACAAGCAGCTACATCAAATAAAAACGAGATTTTTTAGGTTTTATATGGTTGTCCGTGCTGCAGTAATATTTTATTTCACTATCTGTATGGACCGTTACGTTAGTTACGATCCATAATGTGCCTTGTCAGTATAAATGTTTGTGTGGTCACGTGCTAAACTCCCCTTTTCATACGTTCCCATTTTTCGATAAACGAATAAATCATTTTTCCTTTCATGATTGTCCGTCAACGCGTTCATTCAGTAGCAAAGTTCAACACACACATTAATAAATCCCCATTTTTACCAATAGAATTTCTATTACTCCATAAAAAAAATAAGTAAACTCATCCAAAACGTGTGTATTGTGTGTATGTATATACACAGGTCAGGTCAGGTCAAGTCACTTTCATAAGGTCTTATAAATATTAACTATGTCTGCAGTTATATAATAAAACTGGAATTTATTTTAAAATATATATATATATATGTNTTAAATGCGCTGGCTCTGAATTTCTTGTTTGAAAAAATGAGATGGCGCTTAAAATTATAGGTTGATACGGTAATTTGCACACTTTTACGTAAATTTGACGTCATTCTTTAGAATTTCTCATTGTAAAATGAAACGATGACGTCAAATTGACGTAAAACGAACAGGCCCATAATTTTAATAATTTAAAGCGCCCCCTGTTTTTTTTAACTTGTGCGAAAATTTCTCGCGGTTTTTAACTTTAAAGCGCTAAACTTTTGTTAATTTATCATCTAGGAAAAAAAATACTATTTTTAGCACATTTTTTAAATAAATTAATTATCGTTTACCGGTTTTATTATCGAAAGAAAGAAAGAAAAAAAAAAAAACAAACAGAAAAGACGAGAAACTTGTTAGACGTCGAGAAAATTCCAAACAAGAGATTCAATCAATCAAGAAGTGATTCTGAATGATGGATAATTAAATAGTAAAAGGAAAGGAAAAAAAATTGACTTTTTCACTTCTGTTTTTCTTGGAAGAAACTCAAAATGTTAGCTAAATAAAAAAAAAGAAACAAGAAAATTTTTTGAGCCGGGAGTTTGAAAAATTAAATTTACTCAAGCAATGTATATTAAATTTGGAAGAAGGATTGACAGGTAAGTTGAATTATACAATATAGCTTTTAATACAAGTTTTAACCTTAAAAAAATGGCACCTAGATGAAAATATTTTAAAATTTCTCGTACATTTTATCAAATGCAATAAAATATTCTCAAATAATTAGATTTTTCTTTTTCCATTCGGAAAAAAAAAATCATCAAAAATTCAAGAATAAACTGTAGAAACTGTATAAGAATTAGATATTTTGAATTGAATGAAATTCCTAAAATAAGGGGCGCATCTTTATTGTTTTGGGTTGCTAGAGAATTCCCAATAGTTTGTTTATGGAAACCAAAAGCTACTTTTGTATTGTTTGTTTATAGAGACCGATATTGTACTTATTCATCGATACACACATACAAACTAGGAGACATTAAAACAAGCTATTTTCCAATTTCATACACATAACTTCATATGTTAAAGGTTTATATTCGGCATATTTTACGTTATTAACAAGATAATAGAATTGTTTTGTATTCCGTAATCACGTGATTTGTGAAGCCCGTTATTACAATCGATTTTATAAATCCCACTACTACAGCAACACATCTTAAATATTAAGAAATTCTAGAAAATTTAATTTATTTAATTCTTAATTTACCAAGCCATATTCTTGTTTTTAGCGACTTATTAAACAAAGTAAAACTAATTAACACGTAGCACCATCTGTTGTTCAGAAAATTAACTATGGTTTTCTAGAAAAGCTACTGCCCTCTGTCGAACTCCCCAGGAATTATTACTATTTTTTTTAATAAAATGTTTTATTTCGATAATTATAAATTTTAACTTCCCATTCGATTAAAAAATAAATAAATAAAAAATGGGGGCGAAGTTCTCCGGCGTGCATTTATCGATTGAATAAAAATTCCGGCTTTTTGATCGGGACGCATTTCCGCCACGCTTAATTAAATTCCTTACGAAAGTTATTAATTTGTATTCGCAGCCGAATGAGAAATTTTTCATTTCTCAAACCGAAGTTTTCTTTACGCCTCTTACATTAGCACAGTAAACAATTTCCACTTAATTTACAGAAATTCGCACGAGAAATTTAAAAATTCCTCGCAATCATTTATAATCCCGATCTAACGTAATTTATTACTCCGCTATTCATTTTACAAATCAAAAACATTAAAAAAAAAAAAAAAAAAACAGATGGCGCAACGTCTCTAATCGTTCCACCTATCAAAAGTTACGTTAAATAATTCGAGATAACGTCAAAAAAACATTTATATAACTCGCACAACCGCCGTCAGATGGCGTAATGGCTTAAGGCTACGAAACTTAAAAAAAAAAAAAAACACGCTACGTCNCTAATCGTTCCACCTATCAAAAGTTACGTTAAATAATTCGAGATAACGTCAAAAAAACATTTATATAACTCGCACAACCGCCGTCAGATGGCGTAATGGCTTAAGGCTACGAAACTTAAAAAAAAAAAAAAAAACACGCTACGTCACACCAATATCGATACGTAATTCGTAACTCACAAATCAAGTGCTATTCTGGCCAATTGTACTATTTGACGTCATCGACACGTTCGGTGGTGAAGTGACGTGGGGAACCGATGACGAAAGATCGCGCGCTCCACCCCAGGGTGGTGGAAGTTTTAAAGAATGATTTCAGACCAAATTTTCTGTACATTTATTTCAGGATCGTCAGACATATACATAGTATAAAGCTTCTGCACGCGTTGGTACGAAAGAATGACTTGGAGGAAATGCCAGATTTCGACCTCACCTCTACACTTTTTGCAGATCCAACAGAAAAAAAAATTGGCTTTTAATAGAATTTTGTCGGTCGTCCATTTCTTGTTTTCTTCTTTTCTTTCTTTGTATTTTTTTTTTTTTTTGTTAATGGGTCGTTTCCAGAATGACGCATCGGGTCATGCTGAGAAACAAATACATTTCGGCATAACACGGTCACGATACATGGGTACAAACAACCATTTTTAAATTAAATGGATGTGGGTGGGCGGAAGGAGAGAGGACCTCCCCTCCCTGTTTACGGCGGACGTTACAGAACTTCAGCCAGGTGCTGTACATCCGGAAACTTGTACAAATTAAACAAAAATATACCATGGCCTCGAGGGAAACAACTCCCGAAATTCCTATTAGGTAATAATAATAATAATAAACACCCTGTCAATAGGGTTAACACTATGCTGGCATTTTCTTTTTTAATTATCTACAAGAGATCTTTCTTACGATTTGATGGGTGGAGTTTTCTTCTGCTTGAAAGCATTGTTTTTTTTTCTGGAGATCACATGTGCTGTTTATTATGAACTTCTTTGTTTTTAATATATTCTCGTGCCCGACGATTGTTTTTTTTTTGGTGAAGGTAGATATTATTTTTATTTATTTTTTTCTTTTTCTTACGTCACGTTCTTATCTACGCACCCGTCCGACGTGGCACGCCGTCCGTTTATAGTGTTTTCTTACATCCTTCACGCACTCACGCACACGCACACACATTCGAGGCCCCGACAATATGATAAATAAATAGTAACAGAAGTTTTGGATGTGTGTTCGCCTCTTGGGAACCTTTCTTCTCTTCTTTTCTTTTGTCTCATCACATTCCACAGTTCCTTTCGTGTGTTCGAAAATTCGTAATGCGACTACTCGCACCTTCGAAATTAGCTGCAGATTTTGGGCCCGGCACGTATCGGTGGTGGTGGTTTTCTTTGTTTGTTTGTTTCTTTCTTTTTCTTCTGTCTGCCCGAATTTGGGCAGGCGACAAGGCAACGCCCAAATACTTTAAAATTTTTTATTTTCTTTTATTTTATTTTCTGCACACGGTGCAACAACGATTACTATGATTTAGTGAACGAATGAGTGGCACTACTACCGAAATCCGAAATGTCTTGAGAGCACTCGTAGAGAACGTCGGCTACGATCGAAGCTACACCCTGATCTAAAATTTGGGACATGACTAAGGCCAGCAGTCGCTGGTGGTGTTGTAGAAAGAGCGGTTTGTTTTCCGGTATCCGTGCCAGGCAGCGCAGGGTACCGGCCGCTCTGCGCACCATGTCCAGCGTGGTACCCATCAATTCGGGGTTCTTTCGGAGCGCGTTGATGCCTTGAGTGTTGGCCACCTGCAATGCGTTCTGCTCGGCCTGCTCGACGAACAGGATCAGCTGCGAGATGCAAGATCCCTGCGTGACTATGGATCGCGTGACCGTGCCGTCCGCCTGAGCCAGGTTAGACAAGAGGACGACGGAGAACTCGCGCAACACCTGATCCTCGTTGTAGTTGAGGAATCGAGACAGCAGGGAGAAGAGTCTTTCGATGCGTGACCACGGCGGTGTTGCTAGTAACAGATCCACGTTACCGTCGAGGATCGACAGTTTGCAGAGTGCTTCCAGAGACAGACGTTGAGGCGAAAGGACGGAGTGAGGTGGCTGCGAAGGAAGTGGATCCTGAGCGTACGTCGACGGACACACGGCCCAATGCAGTAGTCCGTCCAGAAGAGGAAGACTGATCTCTTCCGGATAGGGGGCCAAATCTAGCTGGCCGGTAATGTTGGCCAACGTAACTAGGGTGTTCTCTCTCAACATGTGAAGCATGTCCCACCACCACTCTCGCTTACTACTTAAGCTACTACAAGAGTCTGAGGCGGAGGGATTCTCCAATTCTTCTTCCTGGTCGTAATGCTGCTGAGAGACTTTCTTCAACGAATGGTGATGATGCAACAACAACAGACGACCCATCAACAGTAAAAATCCCGCGTGCTTAGACATTTCGGCATCGTTGCCGGGAACGAACGACAAATTTCGGAACAGCGTAGACAGACACAAACAACGTCGCGTCAGAGATATCTGAGAATCGGTGATGACACACAAAGACGGCTCGTCTCGGTTGTACGCCTCGTCCTCCATGTCCTCCAGGTGGAGGCGCTTTCTAGGGTATGACGTCTCGCGGATTTTCGGATATTCGTCGTCCTTCATGGGTTCCAAAACCGGCTTCTTGTCATCCTCGTCGTCTTCCTCCTCCTCGTTTTGATTTTCCTTTGACGATTCCTCCTCCTTCGGCTCTTGCTTGATGTCGTCCTCCTTGCGCTCCTCCGAGTGTTCTGACTCGTCCTTATTCTCCACCACGCACTGCATGTTCTCTAAAACGGGGATCTCTCTGTCACTGCTGGAGGACGACGCCACCGATTTGTTTGATTCTTCGGGGAGGTCCGAATCATCCGAACATCTGGATTCGCTTCTCTCGGATTTCACCACGTCTTCCAAAACGCGAACAAACTTTACATAACTGTGTGTGTTCTCAAAATACGTCTGAATGTGGCAGGTCATGTCGCCTCCTCCCAGATGCCAGTGTCCCATTCCGCTCTCGAAACCCTCGTAGCAGTCCCAGGCCCTTTCGGGGTCGAGGAGAAAGAGGCTCTCGTCATTCTTCGTCTTAACCGTTTTACCACATCTTGTCCTTTGAGTGAAGTTCTCCTTGTCGAGGATGACGGTCTTGTCGCTATTGTCTATCTGCGATATGGGAATCGGTCCACTGACCTTAAACTTGTCATAGGGACCGTGACTCGTTTCGTACCACTTTCTGTCGCACAACCGCTCCTGCTCGTCCTCCGGATCTGGATCCATGTGATACCTGGTCTCGTAGCCCACTTCCAGATCACCTGTCAGTCCGAATATCAGTTTCAGGCATCGTCGGTAGTGTTCTAGAAGCACTTCCAGAAGACCCGGCAGGTGGCTCAGGCCGAAATACAAAACAGTGTTGTCATCGTACAGCAAGACGGAGAGAACGTCTAGGGCCCACGTGCTCTCGGCCAGGAGGCCCGACTTCAGCGCCATCATGATCCTCCAGGCCTCCAGGGGAGTGACATCCTTGGATGAGATCCTTCTTCGCTTGGTCATCAGAGGAATCGTCGCCTCCACGCTCTCCTGTGGAAAGATGATCTCCTTGCGTCCCGGTGTCTGCAAGAACTGAGGCTGTTGAGATATTCCCGGTGATGGCTGAAAACACAAAATGTCTCTTAGGTAAAAAAACCAACCAATTACAATACAAGAGAGAAAAATTTAGGAAACTTACGGCAACTTTGTTAGGAGGAATATACATTCTGTCTCTACCATACATGGGTTTACCGGGTAACGAAGGAGAATAACTTCCCATATGTGGATGATAAGATTCGGATTGAGGCGGTGCGTAGTGTGACCACGTGTTGGGACCTTCGGGTCTGGTGTTATCCCATCCGTCTCTCTGGGGATGAGGATAGACAGACTGGTACTGACGGTACTGGGTCTCTCTTGACCAACCTAATAAATAGGCAACGTAATACTTAATTTACGTCACACCATATTTTTGCTGCAACTTTAAAAACACACCACTTTTCCCCAACATTTGCCTTATTTAATACAGAATAACAAACACAACATAAAAATGAAAGCTTAGTTCATAAGGGGAGAGGAATCGCCAGAAAAGAGTGCATTACGTCAAAAGTGACCTTCTTAGTGTGCATTCTCATGATGTAACCTAATTGTGTACCAAATTTCAACTTTTGACTCCTAACCATTTGGGCTCTGTGATTATTATTATTATTAGCAACCCATCTCGATTATATATATAGATTAGCAACATCAAATGTGCCTAGGTAGATGCCATTGAAGATAAATGTCGAAAGAGATAAACATTGGCTTAAAACACTCAAAAAATTTCAGGTTCATTGGTAAAGTTGAACGAGTTAAATGAGAATGACGTCATCTTTATTCTTACTTTCATTTATAACAAAATGGCTGTTACAAATATCACCAATGCAGTTATTTGTATCATTACACCTTTTAATCCACAATTTGTATACTTGAGTACATTTATAAACGTCGATATTGCCCACCTCCATTTTTTTCACAAACTAACTCATTCCTTTGTCAATTTCGTTTAAAATGTCATTGGAATAGGACACGCACATCGGGCCAAAAACTTTTAGTAACCAAATCTGTATAAAAATTCTACTCTGTGGTTATGTTTCATACTCGTCATCGGTTCTGCTGGGCCCAAAATGGAATGGAGTGCAACCACCCACGAAAACTTCTGAAGGTAAGGTCTGAACATGAATCTGGATGGCTCCCAGCTAAGGAATTTAACCATTTCTGTGAAGGAGGAAGGCTGCCGGGAAGGGGTTTTTTAAATTGGAAACTGGCCCCTATTAGGTGTTAGATATGCTAATAAAATTGGCCAACCCGATGGCCAAACAAAGCAGTGGTTTTGGGTTTGTTGCTGGGAAGTGTCTAATTGATCTTTACCAAAAGTACAATCTGCAAAAGGTTTGAAATAAATGAAAATTTGCAGACTGTTGCTTTATAATTCAATCACAAATTTTAGTCTGTTTTGAAATTATTATTTGAATCTAAACACTTACATTTAATAAATCTAGAAATATTTTAAATTTAATTTTTCTACAATATCATACCTTGCTGAATTGCAGGAGAGGTAGACATCGGCATCATGTGGGAACTGCGATAACCATACTGACTACGATCTGTTTGGAATAGAAAATTTGTAAGAACATATATGTGGCTTCACAAAATACAAAATTTACATTAATTTGCTTTTATTTAATTCAGATAATGTAGGTATAGATTACACTAAAAAAAGTAATTGCATTGATACCAAAAATTCTGCATAAAAAAAAAAAGAATTCGAGAAATACTCCAAATCTACCACTGACAGAGCTGTACCGAATCTACCATTTTCTGAAACTTTTTAATTAACTTGCTTGTGTTTATATTGTTTTATTCTGACAGTTGATCTTTTATCTCATTATTGGTCTTGTTAACAATTAAACACACTTCTTACATGACCATTGACTGGCTGTTACTTCACTTTACTCTTGACCATTTGCTTGACAAAACAATCTCAACACAATCCAAATAATTACTATTTTAAACTTGCATCCAATTGTAAACTTTAGTATTTCTCGTTGAATTTTTAAGATTTTCATCCTCTGTAAAATTTAAAAAACTCTGCTAAAAATCTGAATGTCCGCCAAATCATCTTTCTGTATAGAAAATTTCCTCCTATAGTTCTTCAAAAACAAATACACGAGTAATTTCTTCTAAATGCTAAATAAATGCTTCTTGTAAATGCCAATTATGTGATTTAGCATTGACCCAAAATTGCCTTTCCTAGATTTTCCGAAAATACCCGTAAAATATATCTTTGTTCTTGTATGTCATATTTCAAAACTTCGAAATGTTAAAAAGTAAAACAGAATTGACAGAAACATAAGCTAACAGAATGCAAAAGACACACAGATGTATATAAAAATCTTCAAGGCTTTGTGCACGACAAAACAATTTGTACCTCAAAATACACTCAATAAAAGCAAGGACAACCGCAAAGACCTTTGTGTTTCTTCTACATGTGAAATTTAAAAAATTTTCTATTCTTTCCAAACAAAATTCTGTCTGCATAAAAACCAGAAAATATGATATTACTTAGAAATGTTCTTTATTTTTTTCTCAAAAACACTGTAAACAAATAAATTTGTTACAAAGACGATTTTTTGAGACTTTTTAATAAAATACTCCTTGTTTAAACCACTTTTACTTTTAGCAGCAGATAGGGAATGAAACCAGGGCTACTCAAAGGTATTGCTTGGGATGAAAATAGAGAAGAAAGATGATTTAAAGGAAAAGGCTGAAGGTGAAATTATAAAGAAGGATAGGAAAGGGGATGAAACGGAAGTCTAAAGGGCACCTGTATCGCTTTTATTTAAAACAAAATTAAAAACTTACATACAACTGTGGTAACCTTTAAATCTGTTATTCCAGTACACCAAATAGTGCATATATATATATATTTTCAGTGTCCATAGAATAATTATTTTACCTCCAGGAATAACCACCATACAAACAGAATTGTATGATGAGAATAAGGGAGGGCAAAGAATTTTTTACTAATTTTACATAAATGATTGCTTAACTAAACAAATAAAAATTCAGTATTCAACATTGATAAAGCAAAAAGAAAGAAAAAATCCAAAACTAAAGCTGGAATAAATAACTCGTAAAATCAAAAGCATTTACACACTTCTGGCAAGTGGGTTTAATAAATGAATTTACAAACATTTACAGTTTATTTTATAAGCCTGCCTTGGGTTGTGAAGTACAAAATTCCTGTAGTTTGTAGTTTCAAATCTGAGGCAGATTCAACCACTAGCAAATGATATTTATAGATATTAGAGGAGGATATAAATATCTTTCCCTGAAAAGAATCCTTCTAATTTACAATTTGAGATTTAGTCTACATCAGTAAATTTTCATCTGACGGAGAATTATTTTTCAATAAGAATGAAGATGAAATCTACCCAAAAGTCACTAGGGGGCAGCTTTTTTCAAATCTACATTTTCCAGTGCCAGTTTCCAGTAGATAAAAGCAGTTACACCCCCAGAGAAGGTATGGATGGACATAAGCAAGACATCTGTTATCACCAGTTCCTTTTTTAGAAATTATTTAGTAATTTTAATTCAAAGTATTTTGTGTTTTAAAAGGACTATTTTATACTACCGGCGACAAGTAGCCTACAAAGAAAGGTCAGTCGCTGAAAAAGTATTGTCTTAAAACATAAAAATAAAATGGTGATCCCTTTTGGGCAGATTTCGTCTTCATTCTTATTGAAATTTAGTCTACATATTATTTTCAATAATTTTTTATATATAGCATTAAGAAGTTTCCAACAAAAATTCTATATACAGAACATCACCTTCTCCAATTTATATATTTTCCAAAAGTGCCAGGAAAAGAAAAAAAATCATCATCATCATAGATCAGGGTGGCCAAATCTTGTCATGATAGGAGCCATAAAAAGCCTTTAAGAAATATGCAAGACCCACATTCTCTATTGGAACAGTTTTTTTATATCTACGTAGTAATTAAAATTCTATAGTTATCACCATTCTGTAATAGAGCCTTCACTAATATTTTACTTTACTGGTACTTTATGAGTGAATAGGTAAACATTAGTTTAATTCCTTTAACTTTGAACATACCGTTATCTTTGGATGCTCACGTGTGCGGAGGTTGAGTTGCAAGTTATTGTTACAATTCTCCCACGTATCACATTACATAATAGCCAGAAAACTTACAAAAATATTACCCATGCATAAATATTGCATACGGAGTATGTAAAAAGAAATTGTATAAGTATACCAGAGTCGCAGTTTGGCCACCGCAGTTATAGAATTTTGTAAAAGGTAATTTTATAAAAAATAACCCAAACTTTATATCTAATTAACTAGAAATTAACCGTAATAAATTTATAAATCAATAGAATCATGTTCTAATTCAATATATTCTGTTGAATGCATGTGTGTATATATCAATGATAGTATATAAAAACATTTCATTTATTAATTTTTACTTTCTGAAATTGAATGGACATCTCGTCTACCCACTTATATATTGGCAATGGTACCAAGTTTCACCAATTTTTACGAAAACAATTTGACGCAGTCACTTTCTAATGATAACGTTTAATACTTAAACAGTAAATTTCCTTAATAATTTTGAAATATCTAATTTTGAGACCAAATCTGTAATTTCTTTATACTAGGAAGTATATCGTCAATTATATTATTTGTATACTCTAAGTTGAACTATTTCTGGAAGTCATTTGGAATTACATAAAATCACATGGATTATATTCAATTTTTATTACAATTAATCAATGTGGAAATTGTATCTTAAGTGTAATATTATTTGTACGATGTAATTATTTTTCTATTCTTTTTTAATGTTTAAATTCAAAGATAGTTATTTAACAGGCAATTTGTAAATAGAAACATTTGTTGTGTAGTAAAGTTTTCACTGAAAAAATATCACTTTGCCTTCATTTTGGATATTTTCTTGGTTTACAATTCACTCGTAATGTGTCATTCTTCCAAAGATGAGCAAATTAAAGATTAAAGGAAAAAAACTATTACAATGCTAATGCTATGAAAAAATATGTTAAAAATTGTAATAAATAAAAAATTCATATAAAAGTTCCAACCTATGCAAGAGATTTTGGTTCGATACAAAGACTCAAATAACGTGTTATGGTCACAAACTGCTTACCTCCGTAAGGAGAGGGCGATGCCGCCTGCTGACTGTACGATCCGGACGAATACTGATCGGGAAGACTAGGCTTCATGAAATCCATATGACGCTTTGGAGTTGGAGGATACACCTCTCTCTGATATATGTCTCGGTTGGCGGTCGGTGGAGTCACGACTTTTGCGGGCGCCTGGGGTCCACCGTGTCCGTACATATTCTGCTGAGCAGACGAATAACCCTTTAGAAACATCGTTGAATATTAATTTTTATTTTACAATTAAATACTGTTAACTAATTACTTTAATGATGATGCATAAATCTGCAAACTAATTTTAGAAAATAATAAAAGCACCGCCCGTAGAACTCTCAAATAATTAATAAACAAAATTTTGCACGAGCATAGAAGTCGATAACAAAAATACTAATTTAAATAATAAAAAAAAAAAAAGTTATATTAAAATAAATTGCAATTAGCAAGCAATTTTATTTAGAAGATAAATAAAAAGTATTTTTTTTTTTCAGTTACTATTTTAGATGAAATATATTGGCAACAAAATTCAATCCATTTACTAGTTTCAATGTTAAGTTTCAAACAACCAAAGGGATTAAATTACCGGATTATTTCATTAAATCAGACCACAGTTTGTTTTTACATTAAGTTTTAAACTTAATATTGTTGTAATACTCTTAAACTTTTCATATTTAGATGCGTTTTTCTTGAATTTAGTATGTTCTCTGGTAAAAGTTCTACTTACTAATTCATTAGTAAATAGAATTTTCATCAGATTGCAATAAAAATGCTACTTTATATTTCTGTTATATTTCTCTTATAATTACAATTGTCAATGTATTAATTTTTGAAAAATTTACTAAATTTTATTAATAATTTGCAAAGCAATAATAATAATAATTAATCTATTATTATATAGAAAAAATAATTGATATATTTGGTCATAGAGATACTTTAATGGAGGTTCAAAATATGCCATGAGAAAACTGATTACAGCAGTAATTTTTTCTCTCTGTTTTGATAACGATATTTTACCTATGGGTATTCTGGAAAACAAAAATTAAGTCAGCAACAAAATACTTATCATATCTTGGCTGCTTTTAATTTATTCTAATGAAATCAATGGATTATTTTTCTAGAGTGGTCCAGAATATGTCATATTTCCTCAATTCTAACATGTACCATAACTCTGAAAATCAAGATCGTATGATTTCATTCTATGGATTTTTAAACAATCACTTTTATATTGTTTTCTTGACTTTACAAGTAAGAAAAAACAATATAAATGTCAAAAAACATATAATGTTTGCAGCTTCATCATGCTCTTTGGCATAACTCATTTTAACACTAAATCATATCATCATCTTGAAGGCATTTTAAACATTAAATGGTTACCAAAAAAGTTCATTCAAGCCAAAGTAACTATTTAGTTCTATTGCCAAAAAAATTTATCAATCAATGCATAACAGGACACGCAGTCTACTTGCGATGACTTTTAATCGTTGTTTTCATCCGTGAATGTAAAACACAACAGATTCTAAAACACGCCTCTACTTCGGGAAAGCAGAGACGGGTAAAGAAAGTGCAACTTAGAATCAAGGAAATAAGGTATTATTCATAACGTACTTTTTACTCTCGACATATAATAAATTTTATTACGTATGTTTTGTTTTGAAGCTCCATTAACGTTTCTTTATGATTTGACTCCAAAGTGAAATGGACGGCATTCACTTGTTTTATTCTTATGCAGTAATATGTATGATTTAAATACACAATATAACAAAATAATATTTAACAAAAATAAATAAATAAATGGAAAATTCACAAATTAAGAAAATAACGAATTACGATTTTAAACACACAACTTGGGTTAAGTTTCCTCACAATCCTTTAAATGCACGCAATTCTCTCACTCTTATTTTAGACAGTGCTACAGACATTTTTTCAAGGGCACAGGTTAGAAAGATTCTCTTTCCACTATAGGTCCACAGTGTCTTATGTATTTTTACATAAATAAAGTCTTAGGACTGAGATATACATGCTGTAGTGTTCCTCAAATTCTGAGCAGTTTAGTCCCAAGTGAAAGTGCCAAATATGTTGTAAAAGGTTAGGCTCTTAGTGAAGTAAAGAAATGTACATGTTTAAGCAAACTGGAGAAATAAATCTGATGGTTTTTGTATGTTTTCTTCAGCTAGAAAAACTATTTATATTGTACACTTTGCTTTGTTTATAAATGATCTACCAGAGTTATACTGTCATTCTGATCTTTTGAGTTTTTATCTAAATGTCACAGATGAGCTGCATTGTCTTCTATATGCAGATGATGTATTATTATTAGCAAACTCAAAGTCATCTTTACACGAGAAACTGATTTTATTATATGATGAGATATGATCTTTCTATTAATTTTCAGAAAAACAAAGGGATTGGTGTTTCGTAATGGAGGAAAACTAAATAAAACTGATAAATTTTTAATTGTTGTTTGGATATAGTAGAGAAAAGAGAGGTTGTGGCCGACGTTTTAAACACAAAAATGNTATGTTGTGTTTTGAAGCTCCATTAACATTTCTTTATGATTTGACTCCAAAGTGAAATGGACGGCATTCACTTGTTTTATTCTTATGCAGTAATATGTATGATTTAAATACACAATATAACAAAATAATATTTAACAAAAATAAATAAATAAATAAATAAAAAACAGAAATGCAGTGAGAGAGAGAAGAGAGAATGTGAATAAAAAATAGAAAAACCTACTTGGGGATTCTTGGAAAGAAGTCGCTGGAATGTCTGTAGACAGGACATCTGATTCTGAGGACAGCAAGTAATAACTAAGTGACATGCACAAGACACCATGCAATAATAGTTACTTTGAAATTCAGTCATCATTATACTTATATAAGTTTCTGCATCGAGTGTTTTGCCGACGATCCGTCCGCGGCAGCTTTGAAATGCCCCAGTTTATGGCCACAAATGAAAATTTTCATAAAACTCCAGACATAAGATTTGAAAGTTTTCGAACTGAAGTTTTGCTTTTTTTTTTTTTAATTAAATGTGCAGATACGTATATAAATATAATTTATAATAATAATATTAAAAAGTCTTAAATCTTAAAATTAAAACATGCATTGAGAAAATAGATGTAGAATATATAACTATAAATATTATGCACGTGAATTTTGTGATATTTAATGACGAGAAAAGGAAGAAACACGTGTGTGCATTTTAAAAAGATAATGTGCAAAGGATAGATAAATAAAACATTGACGGGTTGCCAATAAAAATGTGCAACATGAATCATTTATCTGACTTTCTTTTTCTTTTTAAATATACAAAATATGTTAATAATAGTACAAATATTTTTGTTTAAAATTATTATAAATAATTGCATATATTATAAAATTTAAAAATTAAGATTGAAAAGCTATTTGCTATTATTTTATTTGAATGTTGTAGTGCCTTATTAATATTGTATCGACTCTTCAAATATGGCATTCAAAACCACAAGCAATATAAATCCATTTATCAAACTGGCTACTAGCTGTTGAAAGAATAACAATTAAAAGTGAAATTTTATTGTTTTGAAGTTACTGTCATTACAGAAAGTTTAGTATGGAATACGGCAACTCATAGAATATCCATGTGGTAGGACTTTCTATGGAAAACTGGCCCTTATTTGCACATAAATAAAATCCAGAAAGCTCCATGTGGTCGAGCCATCAGCAAGGTGCAAACCCCGGACCTGCTACCAGCATTCAGAGTTTTCTCCATTCCGCCAATAGGTCAAGTCAGTACAAAAAGGGACAAATTCAATAAATGCAGAGTTATAAAAACAATATTTATATAACAGAGAGACTTCCCATTTGTTTATTTTCTATTCTGTATGATACTAAATGAAGTGAAATTAATTATACAATGTTATTCAATATGATTATGGACAAATTTTGAACATCTTTAAACTAGAAACTATTTTAGTCATATTTCTAAACGTTTGAATAAAAATTTTAGGTTGCCTCTATTAGAAAAATGTTTCATTTTCGGAAGAGAAAGTGACATAAATCGAAGAAAAAGAGAATCTATGTTATGTTAGACTGCGTAACTAACATGCGTGCATCCAAAACACACTCAGATGTACTGTACAATATTATTTCGAAGGTAATTCATTCTTCAAAAGCAAAGCCTTCTAAATATAAAAAAATTACTTCTAAAAATTTATTTTTGTAATTATTCCTTAAAATTATGCATTTTGTAAACTATCCTTTGTGTCTTTTATTTCTGACTCGGAATTTTTTCACTTATGTACATTATACTAGAAATGGCAGCTTTTAGTATTAGCAATCCAAGCTTGTAGTACAACTTCATGCTACAGATTTGAGCAGAAAATATTTAACTGTATTTAATCATTTAAAATGTTGTCATTATGCAAGCAAAATATTAAAAGGAAAATAACTTTGATAATATAAGGCAAATTTCGAAGATCTTTCTTTACAAAAAATAAAAACAGAAAGATTTAATGTTTAGAAAAATCTTTATCCAACAAATTCCTCTCTGGAATGTTAAAATACAAAAGCAATTAGTATTGTAACTAAAAAACACAGATGGGTTCTTATTGAGCTATAATTTGGCTAATTAATTTTATTTCTTTTATATTTTATCTCAAATGTTACAGATGATGTTGCTCGGATAATGTTTGCCACCCATGTACAACATTAATTGCTAAAATACCTAGTAATTTGAAACAGGTGATTAAGCTACCAAGTGTTAAATTTAATCATTAGAAAAAATTAATTTTAGAATATTGTAGAAGGAAAGATCGACAGACCCAGAGTAAACTCAAACCCGCAAGTCCCACTTATTCTATGTTGCATTATTATTTAATGCACTTGAATGTCAGTAATAATAAGATAAAAGTCTCAAATAATATTATTACTTACAGTTCAGTAAACTGTTCAAAATTAGCATTTGTTCGATGAAGACATGGAACGTATATTACACAAATACTTTACTGAGATGTAAGTAACTTCAATGTAGGATACTAAAGAAGTTAAGAAAGAATAACCATCTGTAAGCAATAGAAAGACATTTAATAACAAAAAACTCGATGGTGCTTCTGACGCTGCATTAATGCCATCTTCGCAGTTATTAAATGTCTTTCTAACATCAACAGACATTTCTTAGACATAAACAGATTACTTCTATAAGAGTGTAACCATTGTTATATTTAGCCATTATTCTAAGTGCCCGAAAAGAGTGGATTAGTTTATACAAGCCAAACAACAAGAGAAGAACAGTTAAATTATGAAACTCAATAAATGTCCATTCCTTCAAACTGCAGCAACTTTGTCTGGAATCAATTCATTACTCAATTTTGCTTCTATTATGTTATATGAAATGAATGTGGCATCAAAATATAATGGAAAAAATTATCCACAGATAAAACTGTAAGACCAGTGAATTTTATTTTAATTAGATTTAATACTTTTTATTATTTTATCAATATTTTAAACTGTTAAAATGTCTAATGTAACGTGTTATATATGTAAATTATTTAATGAAATAATAAATTTGTATTCTCTAAGAACATGTTTAATATATAACTGTAATTATGACAAATCTATGATGATTAATAATGTAATAAATTTATTAACTTGTTACATATCACGTAATGAATTACAGAAAACAAAAAGCATTTTTCTGTTGTAATTTAAACAAATGTATTCACTTACTTAAATTTATGCAAAACCGCAAATTGGATTGGTGTTATGGCAGCAGAAAGTTTCCAAGTTTATGCAAAAGCTTAGTGCATTCGGGATAATGTACTAAGCTAGATAATGCATAAAATCATAAATGTAATGAAAAATTTACTCCCTCTTTTTTAAAGATTTTCTATTAAGTAAGCATTATAAATAAAATTCTGCCTAATACATCTGGTAATTAATGTATGTTACATGTTAGTCTTATATATCTTCAAAGAAGTAAATTTGTCTCATGCTGATTGGGCTACAATTTCTCAAACTTATGATTTAAGTAACGATTTATCTGATTTATATTTATTTAAAATATCGTGGAAAAAATATATGATTGGAATATGTGAATGGATAAGGATAACTCAAACATTTGAATTTTTGAAATTCTAATTTGTAAGAAAATTTAAACCTATAACAATTGAGAGAAAAAGGAAAAAATTAATTTACATGTAGAAAGATTTTCTAATTTATAACTGATTTTCCTAATTTCATTTAAAAAAAATAAAAACTGCATATTACAAACAAACAAACACACACACAGAAGTTGTTAAGAAAACACTTTTACCATCCATAAAATTTTCTTTAAAAAAATCTCTTAAAATCTCATATGCATGTATAATGGAATATGAAAATAAATATTCTATTCTGAAAACTTACTTGATATTGTGCAGGAACCTCAGCCCCTCTGAATCCGTCAGGTTGAGCTTGAGAATAATGTGTTTGACCGGGTACCTGCCCTGCTATCCCTGCGGGATACTGATTAGGTGTCATCGAAGCTCTCGGTTGAAAGCCGGTGGGCGGTTGCGGAGTCATCGTATCGCGAGGCGGCATGCTCATCTGTTGTGCAGTAAATCGCTGAGATTGATAAAGTGATGGATCACCCTGCATTGCATTACTAACCATCAATGGGTTATTTATTTGAGAGGTAGGTTGCATCACAGGTGCTGGCTGTTGTTGATCATATCTGTAAACAATTACATTTGATTAATATTAATTAATTTATGCTAATTTTGAATAAAAAATAGAATACTGTCGAGCAGTCGCTAACCTCTCGCGATCGCAATGACCCTGATAAGGATATTGAGCGGCAGTATGTTGTCTGAGTGGTCTGTTGGGAGGATATCCGCCAGACGGTTGGTTACAAGGTTCCTGAACCAATCCTCTAGGATGAGTGTAGGTAGAAGAATCGGCCGAAGCCATTAAATTTGGATGTTGTGAATACTGTTCTCCGTACTGTTCTTGTTGTGGAGGAATTGCAGCATTGGTATAGCCATAAGACCCGCCACTCATGCTTGCTTGAGTTCCAGAAAAAGGAGGTACCATAGAATTTATTGAAGTCTGAGAATAAGAATAATTATTAGCAGGTGTAGACCTTTGGTATTGATTGCTCTGTATTTCTTCCGAAAAAGGATCTTGCATGTTCATTGTTTCCGAACCACTAACCATATGATTGGGCATTTGGTTATGATGATGTGGTGACTGTCCATAAGAAGGATGCTGACTAGATGGATAGTCTCCAGAAGTTATCATACCAGCACCAGTATGTGAAGCAGAAGGTGGAGGATATGGTCCAGAATAATTAGAAGGTGGATAGCCATCCATCATTTGATTTGGTGAAGGCTGGGGATAAGCTTCTTGATGGCCAGAACCTAAAAGAGAAAGTTTTAAAAACGATATAGGATTCTTTAAACGTCTGTTAATTTTACAATTAAAAAAAAATCTGATAAAATTAAAAATTAATACTTAAAAACACATGCAACATAAACACTTATCAAACAGATTAATTTTCAACTTCTTAAATGTAATTCAGAAAATTACGTAATTTATAAATTTGAAAATTTTTATTGTTATTTTTGAAATTTAAACTATAATTATTAAGTATTTTATAGGAAATGTTTGTAAAATGAAACAAATAGTAAAAAATAATTTTTATATATCATTTCTTAATAAAAACGAGCTCTATTTAAAAACTTCACATGTCCGAAACTTAAGGAGAAATGATATTTGTACATGAATAGAGAGAACTATAGACAAATGCAGATGAATACAGTCAATTCTGTTTAATTGAGCCACCAGTTAATTGGTGCAGCTGCTTTATTGAACCAAATCTCAAAGAACAGAAAATTAATACATAATTTAATTGCTTAATTGGGACAGTAGCAGAAAAGGAATTTATCAATTTTTGATATGTTTTAGAGATCTTCCGAAAATATGTAGACACAGCATACACTAATGTCATGTAGGCCTAACGGTTGGCAGAGACAAAGCAAGTTTGTTTTTTGCTCGGGCAGTTTGGTTTTTCCAGAGAGGGTCAGCATAACGGGACATATCACATGGGGATTTTGTCTGAGGTGGACCTGAATGTGAACTACTGACCCTGCTCTGGATTAGACCAGACATCCCCTTACAAGCAAAGGGACAAAGATCCCCAGACAATTTTTCGAGGTCTCTCAACTGAGTTGGAAGACAACTAAAGTTCCCTTGGAAAGTATTGTGTGCATGATTATGTCTAGATTCGGACAGCAGCCACCCGATCGTTGAGACCAACATCCAGAGTTGGAGAATTCTATGGGCGCTCCCGCTGAAGTGGCCGATCTCCAAGTAAAGGAAACTGTGCTCAAAGGAAAACCGTAAGGTGACTTTTGGACAAACCCTTTCCTTTCTTCTTTTTTAGCTAGAACATGTTCTAACTAAAAAGATAGAAAGGAAAAATCATTTGATCAGAAACAAATTGAATGATCAATCCTTGTGTATGTCACTACTAATACTGTATTTGGCAACACTAGCATGACATGAATCAGTTATATATTGTCCCGAGTCTGAATATTTTCTGTATTTTGGTTTAATAAAGCATTAAAATAGGTACCTAATTATTATTATTTTTTACCTACTTATTTACTTACCTACATATTACATATTTTATTTTAACATTTATTATTGGTTTATTTAATTGGGGAAGCTGCTTAATTGACCAAAATGGATTAGTCCCAATATGTCCCAATTAAGCGGAATCAATTGTATAGCCATATCACTTGATATCTAACACAGGACAAGAGATTTTACAAATCAAAACAATAAAAGTCTTTGTGGAAAAGATACATTTGACTGTTGGACTTAGGTGGAGAATGAATGTAAAGTGCTTACAGATACCCAGACAGAGAGACCCATCAGTATGGAATAAGCTGACCTCAAACTGCAATGTGGCACTCACCGTGTCATGGAAGGCTCATCACTGACTGGTTTGGTGATTTTTTTTGTTTGATTCTGATGAAATCGTGTTGTAGTTTACCTTGCATTTTTACAGACATACTACTGTGACATTATTCAACACTTGGCAGATTATTCACCACTTTATTCAGTTGGATAATACCAACTGAATAAAGTGTTGAATAATGTCACTGTAGTGTGTCTGTAAAAAAGCACGGTTTGGTGATATTTTCTAACTATCACCATGTGTATTATTTTTCTCAAAACAAAAGTAGATTTCTAAGCAACGCAATACTTTACTTATTTATATAATAGAGTAATCATTATTTTAAAAATTTTTCATTCATCCTCACAAATGCATTTCAAATTTTGTATGCCAATAATTACTAGAGTCTGGATTTCACATATCCCCAACTTTCACTTTCATCATTTTATCTCAATACTGATAATGTATATAAACATAGTTTATTTCAATTACATTATCTAATCTATTAGTATGTTTTGTAGTCATCAAATGAAAGATATTACTATAATAATTTCTAGCAAATATATTACATTTGACTGTATTCAATTTTATATTAATATCTTTTTATAATAATCTAAAAGGGTAAATAAATAAATAAATGGAAAATTCACAAATTAAGAAAATAACGAATTACGATTTTAAACACACAACTTGGGTTAAGTTTCCTCACAATCCTTTAAATGCACGCAATTCTCTCACTCTTATTTTAGACAGTGCTACAGACATTTTTTCAAGGGCACAGGTTAGAAAGATTCTCTTTCCACTATAGGTCCACAGTGTCTTATGTATTTTTACATAAATAAAGTCTTAGGACTGAGATATACATGCTGTAGTGTTCCTCAAATTCTGAGCAGTTTAGTCCCAAGTGAAAGTGCCAAATATGTTGTAAAAGGTTAGGCTCTTAGTGGAGTAAAGAAATGTACATGTTTAAGCAAACTGGAGAAATAAATCTGATGGTTTTTGTATGTTTTCTTCAGCTAGAAAAACTATTTATATTGTACACTTTGCTTTGTTTATAAATGATCTACCAGAGTTATACTGTCATTCTGATCTTTTGAGTTTTTATCTAAATGTCACAGATGAGCTGCATTGTCTTCTATATGCAGATGATGTATTATTATTAGCAAACTCAAAGTCATCTTTACACGAGAAACTGATTTTATTATATGATGAGATATGATCTTTCTATTAATTTTCAGAAAAACAAAGGGATTGGTGTTTCGTAATGGAGGAAAACTAAATAAAACTGATAAATTTTTAATTGTTGTTTGGATATAGTAGAGAAAAGAGAGGTTGTGGCCGACGTTTTAAACACAAAAATGTGTACGTCAGACATTCAGCGTCACCTTCCTGTAAGTCTAGAAGTTTGACAATGGCGTTTAGAACATTGAGCATGATTCTAAGATGCTGTTCCAAAGATGATGTTCCAAACACCATTGTCAAACTTCTAGGCTTACAGGAAGATGATACTGAATGTCCGACGTACACGTTTTCGCGTTAAAAATGTTGGCCGCAACCTCTCTAAAGATATACAACAGAAGACAGGTTGTCTTTTTGCACTACAGAAACAATGAGGACAAGCTCTATTAAAGCAATATTTAACTTTTTGATGCTATGTTAAAGTCTAAATTTACATATCTAATTCCAATTTGGCATTTGGGTCTTATTGAAAAAAATTGAGAAAGTGCAATTAAGATATTTTAAAAGATTATTCAAGCTTAAATGCACTTGTAAGGTTGGAATTAGGGACCACTCCACTCAAAATTAATATTTTGTTGTTCTGGTCTAAGATTATTGATCTTTCTCATCATGACTTTCGTTATTGTGTTTATGATTCTTTACTGGAGAAAGGAAATTCAAGTAAGAGAAATTGGGCTTTATCAATTAAAACCATTTTTGATAATTTAGACCAGGGGTGGCAAACCTGTGGCATGTAATGTATCATACAATTTCAAAATTTATCATCTGACTTTTACAATCATCCTTTTTCAACCAGCTTTTTAAATTTATTCTAATTAAAGCATATTCATTTAATTTCTTTAAATATCATTATTTGAAGTCTAAAACTTTGGCACACATAACATTTATAAAGGTAAGTATGCTTACTATATGGTACGCAACCTCAAAAAGATTTGCCATCCCTGATTTAGGCCATTTTTTTGCATTTTCGAATCATTTACAGTTACAATTGAGAACTTATTAGATGTGAACAATTATGGTATTAAGATATAGCTTATGTTTAGTTCAGGGACATAATATTTATGAAAGAAGTATGGGTTGACAGACTGCTAATCATTTATAATACAACATTGGATTTTCTACAAAAAGTTTGTTAATGCAACCATGTCTTAATTAATAAATACAGAATAATGTTGAGTGGTCAGCATATAGATATTTCTAAGGGGCATTCTCGTGTATATTGTGTTATCGATTAGGACTGTATACTAATACATTTTTGCATCGTGTCCAGCTTACATTCGTTAAAGAGAGAGATTCTCACCAATAATTTTTCAAAGAATTATTTATATGAAAGGAATATGTCAAAGACAACGATATATAAATTATTTACTTTTTTTGTTAAATCTTTGTATTATTTGTAATGTTTAAGTATAAATTAAGAGATTATTACATGGCTGCTTATTTTCTAAATTCTCTTTCTTTTCCCCCTTGTTTGAAAGTATTTGTATCAATAACAATAAAATAAATAAATAAAATTATATACTTTGTAAATGAAAACGTTGTGACACGAAGACTATTTGAAGAAACCATATATAAGCTTCTGTAACATGATATGTAATTCATATATTCACAAATGTCAGCTATATACATAATGCTATATACAATGACACAATATGACAATATGAATCAAGAAAGTTCATGGATTTTATGTTAGGTATTAAACAGGAATGATTAAAATTTAAGTGGATGGCTTATGAAAAAACAGATTACTCAATTTATATATTAAATTAGAAATTGTTTATTTTTTATTTCAATGTATAAGGTTTTCTCTACTGAATATAATAGAAACTGCTCTTGCCTTCTTTACATAAAAGTATTTCAATAAAAGATGGGGAATGTCTTGTATTCAGAAGGTCATGTCTCATTAAGACTGCATGTTGTATAGAAAGTTGTATAAGTATATATATTCATTATATATGTACCAAAAATATATATATAAATTGTATTCAGATATGTGTCTTTACAGAAAAAAGTGCAGAAACACACTTAAATAATTCAAAATTCACAGCTGAATTAAATTCGTACAATTTTATATTGTTTTTAGGCCAGACTACAAACCAAAAAAGACCACACTTGGCATGTGCAGATTCCCCACTTATAGTTTTAAACTGTGCAAATACCATAATATATTTTCACAAATTTCAAAACCATCATTACAATTAAGCGATGAGGACTTATAAATATAAAAAAGATGAATTTTACCTGAAGAATTCTTTCCCTTTTTCCTTGTTGCAGCTTCCACTTGGTTAATTATAGGCTGAGGATCAATTCCACCACGATCAAATTTACATTCATATGGCAATAAATGCTTAATATATTGTTTTCGAAGAGTGTAAGCTGCACTGGATGATGCTCCCACTCCAACCGCTGCAGCTACGTCTTTCCATTGTTTAGATTTTGTGACCTATAAATAAAATGAAGTTTGAGGCAATATAATTTTGTACTTCCATCACAATATATATATTATTTATTACACATACATACAAAAACATTAACTATAAAAAAATTATATCAAGTTGTCAATAAGAAAATACTTTAATATACAATATTTTCAGTAAATAAATGTATAGACAACCAAGAATTATCAATAGATGCCAAAAATTATCAGATTTAATCAAGGACAACACTAATCTAAACCAAACTACTTTATCCAGTATGGAGTGTCAATAAATACTATTAAAATATATTTAATCCAAAACTAATCAAAAACAGATTCATTAAATGCCTTCTAACAGAAATCAAGTTTTAAATTTGCATCACTAGATACATAACATGTTTTAAAATCATTTCTTCTTTATTTAAAACAAAAATAAAGTCAAATATAGATAATTTTAAGGTGGAAAAACCTTGTTCTAGAATAGATTATATTAACATTAATGCTATTATAATAATAATACACTTGTTAAAATTAATATACTGTTATGAAATTCACATAAAAATTTAAAATATGTTTTATATTTATATAAATTCATACATAATTATTAAATTTGTTGTTATTTTTGCAAATTCATATTATTATTATAATAGTAATTCTTAAAGTAATTAAAATGAAATAAAAATTAAGAACTTAATGAAAATGAAAGTATCACCTTACACAAAAAAACCCCTCCAAGTAACAATATTATGTACTGCAATGAAATTTTTGATAATAGCTTTATTATCAAGTAAAAAAGCTCTCAAGTTCTTCCAGTAATTTAGAAAAATCTGGCAGAATTTTTTTTGGATAATTTGATATTTTATGTAGGCATGTAATGTATCATACAATTTCAAAATTTATCATCTGACTTTTACAATCATCCTTTTTCAACCAGCTTTTTAAATTTATTCTAATTAAAGCATATTCATATCANATAATGCTTAAAGAGGTTGTTAGTTACAAAAGAAATGAATGTCATATCTTCTCATATAAATATATATTTTTTTATAATACTTAAATTAATGAATGTAATTTAAAAATTTATGTATATGCAATGTTAAAAGTGACTTATTCACAAAACTGAAACACTATGGAATTTCATAACAATAATAAAAATATTCCATTAATATTTCACTCTATGTGAAATACTTACTTTTGTAAGACTGTTAATTATTATTAAGTGTCTATTGAGATATAAACATTTAAAAATTTAAAGAAAAAATGTATTGTTTTTATCAAATTTTAAAACTGTAATCATGTAATATTTTTACATTTTATACCTTTGATAACATAATTACATAATAAAACTAAACCTAAAGTTTGAAAGAGTTTTTCTATAAATGTTGTTATTGATTTTTTAGTATGCATTTGTCGAAATATATTCCAATTACTTTATTTGTAATAACATTAAAATATTTTGTGTTAGCATCTGAAAATATATTACGTTAATCTTAAACTTACCTCCACAAACCCTCCTCTTTCTTTCACAGAAATATATAGGCGATATAGATCCAACGGTTGTTTGCTTATTGTAGGGCACTGAGTTATGGGAGTTCCTCTCTCTTCGTTATACATAATAAGTTTATCCAAAAAATTCCGACGATCGGGCTCTTCCGACATATCATATAACTTCAGTAATCCATCAGGTCGCTACATTAGAATTAGAACAATTAATAATTGTTAAAAACTTGGCAAGTCGTTATAATTCAACCTTTATTGTTAAGAAAATAATAATCGGCATTTTCAATTTTATTAAACTATTTCTTTCAAAATAGGCAATGTGGGTATCGACTACTTTGCAGAAAGCAAGCGATACGATAAGGCAACAGGTTTTGATAAAAACCACTAAAAAAAATCTCAATAAGTTATCATTGACGACATTATGTTTCGATCAATTGCAACCAATATTTAGATAATTTTTAACCCATTTTAACTTAAAACTCATTGTTTTAGAGTTTATTTTGATTTAAAAAAAGAAAAAAACACTAGAGACTACTACACACATTTTCTATGTTATTATATTTGATATCACATTGGATGCTTCTACATGGCAAGCAGTTAAGTAAACAAGTCAATGATACAGTCTATCATTGGCTTGTTTACTTAACTGCTTGCCATCTAGAAGCATTCATTATTTGCCTGACAATTTAAAAAAAAAAATAATCATCATATTCAATCAAATAATGTATATACTTGAAAGTTCTATTTTAATCAATTATGTACAAGCTAGCTTAGTTTAATTTCAATTTATTTCGTTACATTTTCATGTAGAATAACTTATAATTTTTGTAACTGACTACTAAATATTATATTAATGAATTTTTAAATTAAAATACTTTCAAATTTATAGCAATTTTTGTTCTGAAGTTGAATGTATCCAAAAGCCAGATTATTTTTCAACTACAATTGAATTATTCGAAGAAAGTTCTGATAGAAATTTATATAAAGTCAGCTAAGTATACTTTTAACACAATGAATATAAAGCAGAATATATACTAGAAAGTCTAATAATGAAAATGTCCTGAAAATTTGATAACTGTTCTCATTTACCTGTTACCTATTTATGTATTAATTTTATATCTAATATATTTTTACTACAAAATTTTACACTTTAGTGATTAATTCAATTACAAAGAATTGCAAGTGAAAAAAAAAAAACCACTAAATAACTGTCTTTTAGTATTAAAATTTTCTAAAAACACAAATTCTATAAGCAAGTACTTACAATAATGCACTGCCGCCTTTGTCAGGCAAAAGATTTTGTCAAAGTGGAACATCAAACGAACGTTTAAAATTTTTCTTATGAGCGTAAACGCTTAATTATCTTTTTGGTAAACTTTTGCATGATAAAGATAGCAATGTACCACTGAAAATAATCTGTAATTGCTTTTAGAATCTGTGTTTATTAAAGAATTTTAATATTGAAAGATGGTCAAGTTTTAGTAGAATTGCAAGTGTTATAACTTCATTTGTTTTATGTAGAATTTTCGATTCTTTAAACTCTAGAATTATTTACTAATTTAAGTGTAAAATCTTATCATTTGAAACACAGTTTTATTGTTTAAAATTTTAATATATTTATCTCAACACATATATCTTATATAAATTATTTTACTGTACTAAAGTGAATGTAAATCTAGAAAAGTTTTCAAATAATCTGAATGGTAGGTTATCACACATTTTATCATCAAATGTCACAAACAATTATTATTATTATTTTAAATTTATATTTTTATTAAATCCTAATTGCAAATGACAATAAAAATGAACATGAAAAACAAAACTATAACTGTGCAAATTAATTATAAAAGTAACAAAAAGATACAGTAAAGTTGTAGTTATTTGTAATAATTACAAATTTACTGTAATTATTTTACTTTAATTACAAATTTGTAAATAAAACTTTATTACAAAAGTTTGAAATTTGAAGAATTTTTATAACAAAATACAGTACATGCTTGCTAATCTGATCTCTCAATTATCTAGCATACACCCCCAGTGTAATTGGCTCGAGATTCAGTTTCCACGAAAATATTAATCATGCCGTGCAATCCATTTAGAGGTTTACTTGGGTTTCATTTCTGTGTACAGTTCTGCATGTCAGAATGCTGTATTATTTCCCTGCCCACCTTCAAAAAGATACTGAAGGGCAATGGACCATGTCATTCACTCCTTTACACAAGTATTAGGTCTGTATCTTCTCAGTAATTGGGCACTTTTGCTAATCTGGCACTCGTATGCAAGGAATAGCCGAATTAGCAAAAGTCTAGTATATTTAAAAATAACAGTAATATGTAAAGTTCAGATTTCAAATACTCTACATATTGAATAATGTAGAGTAACTTTTTCAATTATTTATGAATAGTGCATGTCCTACTGTTATAGTGAAATGTGTGAAATTTATTTGTAGTGAATCTTTTAAAATTTTCTTAAAAAACAACAATTGACTTAAGTGTTAGACTGTAATATTTTTTTCAGGCTTGCTCTTTCTTTCATTCTTATTAATAAGATAGTAAGATAAATATAATTAAGATTAATAAAGTTATGCCTCGATTGAATTTGTATTCGTCAACTTTTAATGGATAATCAACGATTGTTAGTAGCTAGCTAAAAGTGTTTGTTTATCTAAAACTAAATGCTGGATTGTAATGGTATTTTGGTTTTTATATTAACTTCATCCAGTCTGATACTGCATTAATTTTTAATAGTTGGTTATTGAAAGAATATTTAGACATTACATACAAACTACAACTGTATCTACATAATATACAAATGTAATTAGCATATAATAAATCTAAACTCTGAATATTTTCCTAAATAGATTGATAATTTATATTACTATTTTATTTATCTTCTACTGTAATAAATTTTTTACTTTCTATTTAGTAATTAATGAAGATATTTCTAATATGTTTTATAAATATTAACTAATAATGAATCACATTTATATAAGTCTGTACAGTAAAGTACTTAATTATTATTTAAAATTCATCACAGCATGTGTTATAATATAGCAATACAGTCTTTTAACAAAAGATATTAAACAAAGCATATGGTTTTCTCAAAATAGTGTTTTTGATATGATTATATTGTTAGTATCTAACACTAATTCAGACCTAACATATTTGCATTTTGATTTTTCATTATTATATGAAAAACTTATTTAAAGAAACAACAGACTCATAATACCAAAAAAACTAGAAGAAAATTTAAAAAATCATATTAGAAAAATGATAATGATGCATGATGATCAATAAATAATGAAGACATTTGTTAATGTGAGTTTTTTAATTTTCTGCTGGTTTTTTGGGTATTATGAGCATGTCGTTTCTTTAAATTTAACCAGCATTTTCACGCCATTGACTTATAAACTTATTTTTATATAGTAAAAATAAAATTAATAGTATATATATTCACAGTGACCAAACTAAAGCTCGCAAGATGCAAGTGGTTCTTAGCGTGGCTCCATATAGTTTACTTATACAATTTCTTTTAACAAACTTTCATTATATATATAAAATACTGTTTTAATAGAGAATGTGGCTTATGCATATTTCTGATAAGTGATATATGGCTACTAACTTGTTTATAAGGTTCAGCCACCCCTGGTATATGTTCTATTTACCATAAATGTATTAATGTGAAACATTAGCTACAATTTGGTATAACCAAATTAATACATTAAACAATGATAAATTATTGAGATTCTTCCATAATTTTAAAATATACATAAGTAAATTTTTATCATTTTTTCAAAAATATTACAACTACAATTTGTTGAAATTTATACTGATTGTTATCATTATAAATTTCAACACAAAAATAATCTTTAAAGTACTATATTCTTACATTAGTATCTGTATAAAATACTTAATTTTTATTTTACTATGAATTAAATATAACCATAATTAAATTTATCATCATATACACGAGTTGAAAGCTGTGTAACTCTGATTTGATCAACTTACATATATCAAAATATCAATACATATAGTTACATGCAAATCTTAATACAGAGATAATAATAATAATACCATAATAAGAATAAATTGTATTTGTTTCTGATGTATTTTTGTTTAAATCTGTTATCATGCCATGCAATAATTGATCATACTGAATAACAAGCAACACATTAACATGGAGCAATTATATTAATAAAAATTTTAACAACCTTAATGATGTGATGCTCATAGACTTGGTTGTTCACTACCTGTAGATAAAATTATAGTTATCAGTTTTTTTTAAATTATTAATTAGATTTAATACACAAATTAGATTTCTAAATTTCAAAAGTGCTTTTCAACGTGTAAAATGTAGAGGGTCTTCCAAAAAGAATACTACCATTTTGAATGACTGTAATAATGTTAATTATTACCCAATAAGTATGCAATTCACATCAATCAATAGAGTAAATGTCTTGGTTTAATCTATTGCCTGCATGCGAACTTCTTTTCGTCTGCTGCCTCTAGGAGGTGCAGTAAGCAGAAACGGCAACTCTATGACAGAGAAAGCATTTTGTGTTCTGTAGTTTGCAAAGTTGAAATCAGTCATCGCTGTGCAACATGATCTTTTATGATTTTTTTAAGTTTCACAGACAATTTTGGTGATCAACCACTTAAGGCAAACATTCTTGTTGCACAATGATGACTGATTCTGACTTTGCAGACTGCAAAACACAAAAATGCCTTCTCTGTTGCAGAGACACCATTTTTGTTTATGGCACTTCCTAGAGGCAGCAGGCAAAAAGGCATTTGAATGAAGATGGTAGATGAAATCCTGGGACATTTACTGTATTGTTTGGTTCCCAATGCATGTCTTGGGTAATAATAATTAACATAATTACAGTAATTTTAAATGATAGCATTCTTTTTGGATGAGCCTGTATATCTGTACATAAAACAAATGACAGAAGTTAACAATATGCTATGAACTCAATGAACTGATTACAATTTATATTATTCATCTGAAAAGGAGCAATATTTTATTTTTTGATAAAAATATTTGTTTATACGATTCAATTTTTGAAACTTTTGACTTAATATTTTGCAACCTAGAAATTGATAATCCTGAGTTTTCTCAAAGTAAGTTTATAAATATATCAAGTGGATATATAATAATTACAACTCAGTGAAATATTAAAAATATATGTACGTATGTTTATAGATTAAGAAATTACACAACTTACTGGACTAGCCGGAGTTCTTGGCCAGCTAGGACTGGAAACACTATCGAATTCATCATGAAAAGATGACATTGAAGCTGCTCCTGGCGATGGAAGTGTATTTGGTGTTGGAGGATGAGACAATGTTGATTTACTATTGGGTTTAGGAGTGGTAGCATGTTCTTCTGGAAGGGATGACGAAGCCGACGTATTAGAAGCTTGACTTCCTTCATCTAACACAGGAGGAGGTTGAAAACCCGAAGACATCATACGTTTTTGAGACGACAGTGCTTGCTGAGATGTGTACGACTCACCAACTGGACTGGAAACTGTTACTGCAGCAGAAGACACAGGACTTTCAATACTTTGAGTCATTGTTGTAGATGATGTTCCTACAAAATAAAATTATAATTAATAATTATTTCAAGATATTTTTTAAAAATTCAATCACGTGATATAATATATTATCTAAAAAAAAAAATAAATAATAATTAATAAATAAAACTGTTATTCACCAATTCAAAATAAATTAGTATTTATGTCATATAAGTTTAATAATTTTTATTTTCTTTACTAATAATCATTAAAATAAAACGAGACGTCTCTTCAAAAATCATTAGAAAGATTGAAAAGATATGTCATTAGTCACATAGAATCAAATTGTTGTCACATCAATTCAAGTGCCAACGTTTGGAATGGTGCAACAACAATTTGATTGCAGATAGCCCTTCAAAGTTTGTAATGACGTGATACAACATTGCTTTGTTTGGCTCCGTATCATTTGGGAATACTCATTAAAATGATACTTGACACAACACGTGTACTTTAGGAAAATTCTTTGTTTAAGAGTTATATTTCTTGACAAAAGCAGCAAATACAAGTACTGTAACTCAGTATATGGGAAGTACTTTAAAATGAACATTTTGTATTACATTTTACTTTTTATATGGTAAAATGTGACAGTATTATTCTCAACTATTAATTAGAAAGAAAAATCCCTAAATTCTATTATTACTATTATTATTATATTTGTTATAATATTTGCATATAAAATTTCTTCTGGAATGCTAAATTCAATAATAGTATGCAAATTTCTTCAAATAAAATTAAAAGATTGAGACACTGTGTTTATTTAACCAAACAACTTGGTAAGTAATTTAATTTTTTTTTCCATAAAATATTATAATAAAGTTTTCAAAATTTGATTAAAAAAATGTTTATGTTTTGTATTCAATACAATGCAAATCATAATATAAAATTTATCGGGAAGAATAATACGATAAATTAAAATATTCAATCGAAACCACATTGCTTCATAATATAAAAACCTTTATAATCCATCATTTAATTTGGTAAAAACAAACGTTTTTGGCTAGCTTAACAAACCATCATTGGGTTCAAACCCCACAAACAGGATTAGTGTAGCCCAACAAATTCATGCTGTAAAACCAAATTATAAATTTTTCATCTTAATATACAGTTTTCTAAGTAATTCATGTTAATTTCATCAAATTCATTCCTAAAAATTTCCTGTAATATATATAGCATGAAAATTACTGTGAATTACAACAGTAAATCTGCAAGAAAATAAACCACCATAATTTCTCGAAATAAAAGTTTTATAACTTTATAAATAGCAGAATTTATGCTAGTATAAATCGTTAAATTGTTGCATTACTGAGCATTTTTTTATTGCAAAAATTCAAGGTAATGCCTAAAAAAAAAAAAACAACAGAGATTTTATCACCTACAATGCACAAAAACAATCCAGCTTAAAATTAATGAATGACAAAGTATCAAAATATTAAAAAAAAAATCTACCACATTTGTCAAAATGGAAAATTTTCAAAAATATGTTAATAAAAACAAAAATTAGAAGAATGAGAAAACTTATCTGAAATTCATTGATATTTTCATTTAAAAATCTATAAAGCTTCTTAAAGAATAAATTAGAAGACTCCTATTAAGTTATTACTAAATGAAACATTTCTTCTAATGATCAATTAGGATAATAATAAGACGTTTATGAAAAGAGGAAAACACAGAAATCTCAGCGAAATGTTTAAAGGTTTAAATATCAGAAAACATCCATCCAATAAATACTTATGAACTAGTTTATTATCTGATTTGGACAGCTACCAGATTATAATCTAAAGTTGCATCATTAAAAGGTCAATCACATCACAAGTCACGAATCTGTCTAGTTTTAAAGCATTAAAATGAAAAGATTATCGATGATAAAAACATTTAATTAGCAGAAAGTGGAAAACAGGCTATCAAAATAGAGAAAATTTACCATTCCAGCATATATTACAACAAAGATTTACAAGTAAAATCATTTTACCACTCTAACATGGACCGAATATCAGATGAAATGTGAGAGAGCGACATTCAAACAAGATCATGATATGTTTAACTTGCAGGATAAAATAAGAAAAATATGTTCTTTAAGATGAAAATATAACTTAAAAAGTAATTTATCAATAATAAATAATACCAGAAGTAAAAAGTATTAGAATCAATTCACTAATAAATGGAAGTAAAGCACACACCTACATCAAACCACACAAACACTTGGGTTCAACAAAATCAAAAATGATCTATTAAAAATAAAAATAGGGAGTTTAAGATGAAAATTTAATCTCATACAAAGTGAATAAAAATTTAAAAAGATAAATATAAACATTACAAGAAAGGAAAAGACAACAATTGAAGAATATAAAATAAAAAACAGTAAACTTTGCTATCCAGAGGAGAGTAATTTTCTTCTTTAAATGAACAATTGACTTGAAAAAAATTCACTTTATTGTAAATAAATTACTCGAAATAGAGACTTAGTTGTAAATAGATATATAACTTTTCTTTTTATATAATATATTAAATGAATTTTTGTCTTAATTGGCTTCTTGTATTTTCAAGAAATATTTACTTATATAATTTACAATCCGACAGTTTTTTAACATCATACGAAAATCCTATCATGTTTGAAAATTCAAAAAAATATAATGAATTGAAATATCAATATGAAAACGATTTTATTTCCAATAACTTCTACAGAATTAAATGTTTTTGTTTTTGATTATCAATCCATAATATATGAACAACTATTCAAAAATACATTGCAACTCAAAATTCAATAAATTTATTCTTACTTGTTTATCACAAAATAAGATTTACTTTTTAAATAAAACAACTTTATATTTTTGTAGCAATAATTCCTATATAAAATCCATTGTTTGTATTCTAAACTTTACATTTTTGAGTCGGAGCATTAGCGAAGCCTCTTTTACGAGGTTTATAAAATTGTGTTCTTTCTCAAAATGTGTTGAGTGATTTTGATTAAACTTTGCCACTTTATTAATTGCAATGAGGAATCCAAAAATGTAATAAAAAATGGAAATCCATGACTTCTTTTTAGAGATATAAGGTTGTTTCATGAGCGTGCACGACAAATTGTTATCATACAATGTTTTATGGTCGCTAGCACATCATCTATGGGCTTCACTATAGAGTAGAGTTTGTTCCCAAATTTAATGGGCCAATTTTGATAAAACTTTACCATTTTCCATTATTTGAGACAAGGAATTCAAAAATGTAATGCAAGTCCATTTAAATATAAAACAGAGAGTGAGGAGTTTTTGATATACAGAGGAGTTAAAATTGACAATGTCTGTGATCTCTAATGCAGCTGAGCATGCCATGCCTATTGAAATTTAGGCCTTCAGGTCAAAAGTAAAAATAGCACAAAAAGCAAACAAAACACAAGAACAAAGCAATTGATGAGGATTGCTTTGTTCTTGGATTGCCTCTTCTGTGCCTAACAAATGCAGGAATGGCTTCTTTCTTCTGGTTGTGCCTAAATTCTATCACAAAACAACAAAGTCGTGTGATGTCCTAGTTAAATTGGAAAACATTTAAAGTTAAATTCTACATTATATAATTTTGAAAAATTCTCACACAATATCATCAGGAAATGATTTTGAAACAGTAATGCATATAGAATGTTACAAAATTCTTGTGTCGAATAAAATCAGTTCCAAAGGAACACATTTTGTAAATGTTGAAAATATTGAGTTTTGAGTGTATTTTCTTATATATTTTTTTTTTTATTAAAATGGTTAAAACCAAATACTGCTTTATCCTCTTAACAGTATCTATCATTTCAGTTTTTAAACTTATAGTGTTCTTCCCACGGAACACTTTAGATGTCTTGCAATGTTAACTGGCTGTGATTGCCAATTTTCTTACAAACCTCAGTTAACAGCAAAGCAGACAATACGCGTGCTATAACATTTAATAAAGTAATAATAATATTAGTCTTTAATCTGGTTAACTTTAATAAATAAAAAAACATTAAACAAAAAACATTTTTAACTCATCAGCAGTTAAATATTTAGTTGGTTGATTGATCAGCTAAGAATGGCTTGGGGAAAACAATTTTATATCATTTAAAATTCTTATTTCAGTAAAAATTACTGTTAATAAAGAAAAATTTCAATTTAGAAGTTTGTTATAAAAAAAGGTTGCATTCGATAAATATATATATAAAATTATTTATCAAATAAATATTTTATGTAAAATAGAAGTATTTATAATAGTATTGATAATAGAATAGGATAATGCAATACGCAGTCAATCTGCCAAAGGGAAGATACCACCTAAAGAAGGCTTTAATGGAATACTGGCCCCAGTTAAGGTTTTACACATCAAGACCCAGAAAATTTCATGCAACCAGCCTGTTGATAGAGCATAAGCCTGCAACCAACTACCAAGTGTTTGGTGGTTTTATTCACTTGGCTACTGATGAGCTAAGTTTTTATAATGTTCTAATCATATATATTATATATAAATTAGAATTTATTGAAATTTTTCTTTTATGGTATGTAAACTAAACAAACATTTCTTTTCTCATTAGTTATGATTCTGTAGCAAAAATATTGATAAATGTATTATTCGATTCGAAAAGTTATATATTAGATAAATGACTAAACTGTGTAATCTTCAAAATCTTTGAAAATTTTACATTTGATGGCTAGAGAGCCAAGCGGTTGAGAGTCTTTAAGAGCCTCCCAGGTATCCCATAGTGGTAGACTCTGGGAGACCCAACGTTCTGGATAAGTCAAGCCCATCACACACCATCTGGTTGTTCCATTGTGGGCCTGTCTGGACTCATAATGGCTTGCTAAAAAAGAAGCTTAGTGCCCAAAGGACAAAAGTTTAAAAAAAAAAAAAATTAACATTCATTAATTACACCACTGATGTTTGTTGACAAAATATAAAAAAAGTCATTTACAGATAAGAAGATTAATAGATATTTGGAATTCTATCCTACCAATCTTTAGATACTGATGCTAGACAGTCAAATCCCAACACGTTCACAAGATTCCAGTTAAATCAAATTTACTACTACACGAACTGTAACAGAAACTTTATTACACATGGTCAGAGCCACCGATTCGGGCAACACCTGGACAAATCAACGAACTTTCATGCGCTTTTTTACAACGTTGCCAGACAATCTTCTGGATCTCTGGCAGCGATGGACACAGATATATTTAAATATGACAAATTTACAGAATCTTTTAAGTAATAATAAAATCGAAATTCGAGTTACAAAGTATATAATTCACTATATTTTGTATTTCAGATTAAATTTAGGACATATAATTGAAATCAAGATAACATTTATTATAACTAAATGGCCACTTCATTATTTAACTTCAATCCAAAGAGATCCATAAACAAGTTCTATATAATAAAATTTAAAAATGCAGTTACCATACAGACTATATGAAGACAGCAACAACAGAATACATCCTATAACACTGCTGTATAGCTTGGACTCTAATTCTTAAATCTTTGTAAGGAGACTTCATTAAATTATACAATCAGATAAGAATAGAGTTGTGCAAAATTTACATAGTGAATGATTCAAAAATAATTCATCAGATGCTTTTAAATGTGTGCAAATTTTAACTCTTCATTAACACTGAATATTAATGCAAAGTCAGTTTAAAGTTTTCATTAAATGTACACACTCTTATATTATACAAGTAAATTTTTCCTTATAGAGAGAAAGTTTATGTATGCTTTATAAATTATATATCAAGATTTTTCAAATAAATAACTGCAAAAAAAGTTTTTGTTTATTTTTGCATTAAGCCAATTCATTCAATTATTTCAAAATAACTGAATTTAAAAATAGAATAATTTTTCTTTTTAATCAAAAATGCATTAAACATCAATTTGACAATATGCATACAACGTAAAAATTGATTTGTTCGGATGGAAAAAATATTCAAATTATTAAATGTAAACTCAGCCATCAATTATTATAAACTTTAACAATATACATAATTCGGTTTTAAAACACAATTACTTTTCAATCCAGATGCTTACTTGAAAAAAATTTTTTTTCTTATAATTTCAGTCTTCAGTTTTTTCTTAGAACATTCAAACTGCTATTGTTTGTTAATAACAGACATGCAAAAACAGTAAAAGACATCACACACACACACTAAACATTTTCATACTTATTGACAGATAGTGACTATTTTCTCGAAACACTCAACTCTTTCACAATATATATTGATTATATGTGATGAAAACATAGTGCTTAAGTAAAATTCCATACATTATAAAAGTTATCTGTAATAATTAAACATGTTCAACAGTTTACCGTTTTATATAAGCAAAATCAATAACTAAATCGTAACCATTAAGCCAAAGTTCTATTCAGAATGAAATGAATACAGCACATATTACAATAATCCATTCTCAATGACACAGAACAGTTATCAAAACTAGAAATTTAAACGGCCGGATAGCTGAGGCGGTTGAGGTGCCGGCCTACCATTCTGGGAGCCCGAGATCAAATCTGGACAAGCAATCCCCCTGAAAATTTTTGTGGGCAATACAATATCTTGTGGGCAGTCCCGGATATGTCAGGTTTATTCTTCACCACCTGACCACCTCCATTGTTAGCTTGAACTGATAAGGGATGTAAATAAAGGCCTCTTACTATCCACAAGGCAAAAAGTTTAAAAAACTATTCATTAAATATTCTATAACATGATATAAATTCAAAAAAACAAATGAATTTTTCAATTTGCCCTTTTATTTTCTATTTTTCATAAAAATAATCATTATAAATTCATTATATGAAAGAACAAACAACCTGAAAAACTTAACCAAACACTGTAAAAAGAATGATTTTTGATTAATTTCTTTTTAATATTTATGAGTAAATATTTTTATTTCTGAATTATTTATTTATTATAATTCCTCCCTTATGATAAGACAATAAGATTTTTACTTTAAATATAACCAGTTTTAAATAAAAGTTTATCTCTTAAAATTTAAATGTAAGAAAGCTTTTATTTTCATACCATGATAAATTAATTCAACTGTAATTACAATATACAAATACTAGAATGGATAATAAACAAATAAATATATATATTTAAACAGAAATATCTAAATAATTTAAATCTTTTTAAGGCATGAATGTATTTGCCAACAGAGAAAATTTCTGTATCTTGAACTTCAAAGACAATGCATTACCAAGGTTAACTTTATGCAGCTACTGTCAATAAATAACCTGTTCAAGGAGAGTATAAAATGTGGCTCCATCTAATGATGCTAGATGCAACTATACTCAATCGGGTAACATTTAATTTTAAATTCATATTCCACATTAGAAGATTGTAAATAATGTTTTTTTAAGATCGACCTAGATGTTATCTACATTAAACTCTTTAAACTAATCTCTAAAATCAATCTTGCGAGAACTTTAATGACAACAAATCGTAAAATTTTTAGATATGCAACTAATTTTTTTCTTTCTTCTTTTTTTTACAAAAAATAAAACTTTCTAAGACCTCAAAATAATGAAAGTAGCATTAAAAACTGGTTAAATACTTAGAGTGAAGGAGTACAAAGAACATAATCCTCTTTGAAGTCTCTAATCTGAAGTCTCTAGAACAAACGATTCTTAAATTATAAACAAAATATAATTAAAAAAAAAAAAAATCTTTTTCATCATTAAAAATAATTCAGTTTCCAGATTTTATTCCCTCATATTCACTCCAATTTTTTATCAGGTACCAATTTTTTTCCCACTAACAGAAATATATATTTGATAAGTACATAGACAGAGCTTAGGTGTGTAATTAACAATAAAAATAAAACCTTTTAGTAATGATTCACTTCTTATTTGATATCAAAATAAATTCAAGACATATAATGGCTTTCTTCTAAGCGTGAATCATTTTAACTTATTGAATATTTTTGAGCCCGCAGTGGCTGATCCGACAAAACCACAAAATACTGGTTAAAGGTTGCAAATTTGTGCCTCACCAATGGGCTGACCATATGAAGATTTTTTTAGGTTTTCTTCACATGTCTAACATATGAATAGGGGTTAGTTTCCTACAGAAAGTCCTTCCAGGAAACACTCACTTCGACAGATTGTCCACATGCTGTGTTGTCTTATCCCATCACATTTCAAATATTTTTTAGAAATAAATTGCACATTATCATCAAAATAAATCAATAAATTTAATATACATGATGTTCCTTGCATTTTAAAACTAATTAACTATACTTTTCTAATAAATTTTTGAGTTTTATGCCCCTTGAAAAAAATATAAAGGCATATGAAATTATTTTACGTACATGCAACAATAATAAAACAAACATATATGCCAAATTTGCAAATTATTCCATAATACTCTTATGTTAACTATAAATCTTTTGATACAAAAATAAAACAATAAGCTATATGAAGCAATGAAACTTATCATAAATTGTAATAGCATCAATACCCCATATATATAGAAGTATTTCTGTCAAATTTTAAAATTTTTTAGTCCCAGAGTCCCAAGATATAATGCTAAACATAAATCCTTCACAGTAACCCACACACATGCAAAGCACACAAACACAGACAGAATTTGGTAAGTTAATATTTTCGATATTTTTCTAGTATCAAAAATAAATTACATTTGACAAGCTTATAAAACTGTCTAGATGGAAAATACACAACTATGACATTTAAAAATAATATCTTTAAAGAACGAACAAAATTAATTACATTAAACTAATCAAACCATCTTTCTTCTATACAAATTTAATTAATTGCCGACGCTAGAAAAGTTCTTTATTATACTGTTTGATTTTTGAATTAAGTATTGCTCTACTCAACAATATTTATATAAAAGTTCTTTTAAATATATGAAAATAAACATTTCGGATTAAAAGAAAACTTCCAATTTATTTAATTTATTAAAAGTTTTTGAATTTATACTAAATCCAAACTCAGAATTTCATATTATATTTGTTAATGGATCATAAATATACTTCCTGGGAAATTTAAAGGAATAAAAAAAGAGAAAATTTAAAGAAAAAAGAAAATTAAATAACAAAGTAAAAACTTTTACGGTTTCAACAAAACTTTCAGAAACTCCAAGGAAAATCCATTAGATCTCCACTAATAAAAGAAAACAGTGCATGAATTCTATGTTTTTGACAACTGTGTTTAGAATCCATCCAAGGTGTGCATGCCAGAAAGCAATTCTTTTCCTTAGTTTCCTTAACTGAAGAAAAAGAAAAATCTTTGCGAACTAAAGAAGAAAAACGACGACTTAAAACATCGTTATTGCCATGCAATTTTTTCAAATATACATAAAATTTATTAATTAAAAAATCGCTAATATGCCTGAAAGACATTAATTTTGAACCGAATGTTTGTAATTTATAATTCATATATATATATTTTTTATCATCCTACTGCATTATTTCAAAAATACTTTTCTTTTTCAATTTGGCTGGCTAATTTTCTGTATAGTTTCAAAACATTCTATACAAAAGAAATCCAATTATATAACCAAGTGTCTACTTAATATAAATTATTGAATAGTTTACTATTCAAGATTTAAATGCTTTATTTTAATAAAATAGATATCCCTATTGAGGAGTACTCTGAGCCACATTTCAGAATTTTTATTAGTTTTGTGCCAAACTATCAAATATTGCTTTTATTGTGTCATTCTACACATCAATTCAATTAAGGTACGTGGATTCTCAGATTCATTCAAATACTGAAGATCTCTGCTAGAGAACAATTGACATAACCTACTTTCGACTTGATTATCCAAACAAATTCAAGTATTTCGAATACAGGAATTTTAAACTGAAAGTAAAAAATATAATTCTACAAAATATTTATATTAAAATTCACAATTAATGTATGAGAGTAGCTTATTTGTATTTATAAGCAATCAAAATATTGGAAAAATGTTTTAATATAAAGGTTCTAACAAATTACACTTTATCTACTTCAACTTCTCGGAAACAAAACTTAATGATATTAACACTTATACAAATTGATTTATCATTGTATCTTTTCTTTTTATAAAATTATTATAATAAATAAATATGAAATACTTTTATATTTTACTCCTTTTGTTGGACATATCACTTACATCTTTTACAGTATTCAGTACACAACAAACTATTGTTAATAATAATCAATATTTATTAAATATGAAACATTTTCTAATTAGAGACTATTCTATCCATTATAAACTTTAATAAATTTCAATTGTAAACAATTAGCTTATCTTTGGAATAAATGTTTATCACAATCTGATTCTTTTTCTCGTAACACAGATTATTCATTACAAGATTGTTTTTAAAATTTAAAGCACTGAAGAAGAAAAAAAATATCTCAGAATATATTTAGTAGTTTTTTTTTTAGTTATTTTAATTGTAAAAATTATGAATTTCAATATTATAAGTGAAACATTTTAAGTGAATTACAAACATCGAAACAATTCTTTTTATATAAAATTATTATGTTGATAACAAAACCATAATTTTATGTTTTAAAACAATTCAGTTTATTATCGGTCCTTAATCTATACACTGTATATTATAAATTATAATAAAATGTTTAAATATTTTATTTCTTTAATATGGCATTTACCAGTGTTCTATGCATACACCCAGGGTACGCGCGCACACAAAAAATATTCGGGAGACTACACCAGGGATGGGAAACCCTTTTCTATGTAAGGGCAGCATTTCAAAACCTTTGAACTGATGTGAGCCACTACAAGAGAAAAGAGGGAGAAAAAAATGTCGGTAAATCACAATTATTTATTCATATATATTTATAAATTACCATAGGTATACTTAATGTAACTTCTGAAACTGATGTAAATGTAATATATCAAAAATATTTGGTTAAATATTAGTCACTGCTAGTTTTAAATTAGTTTTGATGTGTCTGTTAGCCGGTTTCTTGTTTTAATTTTTACTAAATTCATTGCAGGAAAAACTATTCACATACATAAGTTGTAGAAAATAACGTTTGAATTTTTGCTGCATACTTCCTTAAGCTGGGAAATTGATATATTTATTCATATTTTATGCAACGCGGGCCATGGGTTGCCCATCCCTGGGCAACACTGTAATTTTTGGCTACATAACACTAATGCATAGAATCATTATTAATTAACTACCGAAATAATTAAGTAAAAACTTTATAGTATGCTTACTTTATTAATTTTGTTCTATAAAATATAAATTATAAACAATTTTTGTTATGTATACTTAAATCAAATAAAAACATTTATAAACATTTGCAACTAAATACATTATAGTTTTTTTTTTCTTTTTTTGACAGGGATGCTCAGTACTTAGAAACTTACAAAAAACTACACTAATGTCAAAACTTTGGGAAGCACTACCTTAATACAATAATTAATAACCCAGTAAAATCTTCAAAATATTTATATACCTTTAAAATTAAAATCTTAACTTTCACACACAAAAATCTGTATAAAAAAAGAGCTTTACCAAAAAACAAAACAGTTTTGAATTAATATTTTAAATGAAAGATTAAAGTGACAAATTCTTAACTTTACTTTTTTATATGGATATAAGAAATTTTGAAAAATATCTCATTCAAATTAATTTGCATTTTTTACAGCTAAAAAGGGGTGATAAATGTTGAATAAAAATTGCTAAAAAAAATGTAATAAGTTGCATTATATAGATAATACTATATCATTTTTACAGAACATTTATGTGATCTGTAAAATAAATAATACAGTATTACTTATAAAGCATATTGACAGATCTGATGCCAGTATAATTTTCATTATGAATCAACAATAAGTAGAAATGACTAAGCAAAAAAAAGTAGCAAAGAAAATTATATGAAGGGAATCAAAAATTCTGATCCTCCCGTTAAAAATATAATATACAAAACAGAAAAATGCGTAAGAAGAAGAAGAAATGCAAACAACAAAGGAAAAAAAAGTAAAAACTAAAATGGAATTTTTCCCTCTGTTTAGAGGTGGCTGTTATTAAAGGTTTGACTTACAGTCAAACCTCTAAACAGTGACCATTTTTTTCAGGAACTTTTTTGAACAAAAATGTATACAAAGTAACCTCCAAACAACAGCCATTTTTAATATTCCTGCTAGTGGTTGTTGTTCAAAGGCTTGACTATTTTAAATTTATGACTTTTTTCATATTTCTGAATTTAAATCTGTATGAATCTTACTGTATATTTGAAGTATTCTTTGTCACTCTTCAAAAGCTGCATATAATGAAAATTTTACCATACTTTGATTTATTAATTTATTTAATATCTTCTGCATNGTATCTACTAAAGCAGTGGTTCCCAATTAGTTTTTCCTGCGTACCACTTCAAGAAAGAGCTCAAACTCGTGTACCCCTTATAGCAGAAATTCATATTAATCCACACTAATATTATAAATTCGAAGATAATTCTGTCTGCTGTCTGTCTGTTACCTTTACACGTCTAAACTGCTGAACAGGTTTTAATAAAATTTGGCACAGAGATAGCTTACATGTTGGAGATGGACATAGACTACATTTTACTGCAAGAAAATATCTTACTCGCACGAGAAAAGTCAATATAATGTGGGCGAAGCTGTGGGTAGACAACTAGTGATAAATAGAATAAGTTTTTTTTTTACATTTATTACCTTTAAAATACAATTCTAATAATAATAATGAAAATAACATAAGGTTATTTAATTTTAATGTGACAAATGGGCACAATTTTCTTTGCACAACTTTGTAAAATCTGGTTGCTTTTTGGTCAGCTTCAGCCTCAAGTCATGTTCGAGTTGAAGTTGATGATGATGTTTAGTTTTCATGTTTGTCATGGCCGAAAATCCATCTCTTGCAGAGGTATGTTATGCAAAATGGTAGTAAATATTTTATTGCCGCTTCGCTGACAAGATGATAATGTTAATTGTACAATTTTTGTTTCTTGCGTAAGAATTTCATTTAGGTACTGTCACAAATGCATTTTTTTGATGAAATTTTGAGAATATGTTTAGTCATAAATAAACGAATTTGTGCATTCGACATCATGTTGTAAATTGCCGAATTTTTGATGGTCCACCCATTATTTTTTTTGATTGCTTCATCTCATGCATTTAAATTTTAAATCGACCGATTTTAGATTGCCGCGTGTACCCCAGGGGTACGCATACCACTAATTGGGAACCATTGTACTAAAGGAAATCAATGAAATTAGAGTTTTTATTTTTTTCATTGAAAATTTTATTATTTAGTTTCTACTAAAGGAAACATATGAAATTATGATTTAGTCTATTACAAATTAGTTTCTAGTCAAATCTTGTAGAAACAACAAACTGAAAACTCATTTTTTGAGCCATAATTACAGGGTGTCCGAAAAGTTACTATGAAGTGAGAAATTCGCATTATCATACGATCATATAATCTCCCATGGAATCTGTCTTGCTAGATTTCCGGACCCCACTCCTCCAGACTTTTTTATCTCCTATGTAAAACTTCACTTTTATTAAAACTTTCCTTAAACCTTTTCCATATACAGTAACTTTTCAGGCACCCTATATTATTCTCATCACTACAAAAATCATTTATTTGCTTTTTATACAGAGTTGTTCTACAATATTTAATAAACATCAAATACAATATTTTAAAACTTCTCTCTTATCAAGAGATGACACGTGAATTTAAAAAAAAAACCTTTTACGTTAATATAGAGATTGCCTAACACTTAAAAATCTGGATTAAAAAACATCTTTCATCTTAGCACGTTCATTAAACTCTGTTATTTGTCAATTAAATGTTTTTTTTTATAAAAAAAAAGGCTACAAACTGATTACCTATCAATTTTATAACAAATTTATCATTGCAAGTAAAGCAATTTTCTTAAAAATGCCGAAACATCCGACCAAATAAAGTTAAATGATGCTAATTTTCTTTGCTGATTAAAAGTAATCTGATCTCAATTAAGTTGACATGGATGTAAGCTTTGGACGAAAAGCAAAATTTTTAATGATGAAAATACATGCTTTAATATCACGTTAACAATTAAAAATAATTTTGAGAATTATAAACACAGATTAAAAATTTTAGAAGATAATCAAGGCATTTTATTTATTTAAAAAACTAAATTAAATATGAAAATAATTTACATGTGCAGGAAGGAATTAATAAGAATTATAGGAAGTAGATACAGAAATGAATAATATAAGTAATTTATTTTAATAAATAACTTTTGTAACAAATGAAAAAATAAGCTGCGTATTCACTATAATGAATAGTAATCAAAAACAGAATAATAATAAAAAGGAGGCGAATAAAATTTTTTCTTGTTGCAAGAGATGAGAATTTTTGTTATTTTGCAAAGAATGAATTAATATTAACCAGATTAACAGTAGATTTTAATCACGCAAAACAAAAGGAACAAATGTTGGAGGGGAATGAAAAAATGCTTGCTTCACAAAGAAAGCAGTAATTTTCATTTTATAAATAAAATATATCTAAAATAACAAAAATATATAAAGTTTCAATAAATAATAATAATAGAAAATAAATAAATAAATGCAGATATAAGTANTAGACTCATAACAATAATAATAAAATTTGAATTCGTTCTTTATTTGTAGAATTCAAAAAAAAAATATATATATATACAATATATATATAAATTAAATTACTTATAGAGATTAAAAATAATTCAGTTTCTCAGAATCACGTCTGTATGTGTGTTTATACGTATATACTTATTATAAAAAAAGCTGGAAAAAAATTATTAAAGATACCGAATAAAATTATGAAATTTACAAAGAAAATTAAACTAATTAAACCAGAAAAAATAAAATAATGCCTAAAACTTTCCAAAACAGGATGAGGCAATAAAATGAAAAATGCATTTATAGTTTAATAATGTAATTTTTAAAAAAAAAAGTACAAAGAAACATTTTAGACATAACTGTAAAATAAATGAATGTCTTGACAGGAGATATTGTGTCCTGCGCAGCACACAGCAGGAAATTGTAAGCCCAAGATATTTGCGTGTGTTAAAAGAATCTCTTCTGTATTGTGCTAATGCATGTTTATGTGCAAAAGGAAGTCAATTTGAGTATTTGCTTCTAAAAATGTCAATAAAAGGCCATTTAAAGTAATAACTCCATTTCTTTATTCTGCTAACAGAAAGGATGCTGCTAAAATAAATAAATAAATATATATATTTTTTATCATCCTGCTGCATTATTTCAAAAATACTTTTCTTTTTCAATTTGGCTGGCTAATTTTCTGTATAGTTTCAAAACATTCTATACAAAAGAAATCCAATTATATAACCAAGTGTCTACTTAATATAAATTATTGAATAGTTTACTATTCAAGATTTAAATGCTTTATTTTAATAAAATAGATATCCCTATTGAGGAGTACTCTGAGCCACATTTCAGAATTTTTATTAGTTTTGTGCCAAGCTATCAAATATTGCTTTTATTGTGTCATTCTACACATCAATTCAATTAAGGTACGTGGATTCTCAGATTCATTCAAATACTGAAGATCTCTGCTAGAGAACAATTGACATAACCTACTTTCGACTTGATTATCCAAACAAATTCAAGTATTTCGAATACAGGAATTTTAAACTGAAAGTAAAAAATATAATTCTACAAAATATTTATATTAAAATTCACAATTAATGTATGAGAGTAGCTTATTTGTATTTATAAGCAATCAAAATATTCGAAAAATGTTTTAATATAAAGGTTCTAACAAATTACACTTTATCTACTTCAACTTCTCGGAAACAAAACTTAATGATATTAACACTTATACAAATTGATTTATCATTGTATCTTTTCTTTTTATAAAATTATTATAATAAATAAATATGAAATACTTTTATATTTTACTCCTTTTGTTGGACATATCACTTACATCTTTTACAGTATTCAGTACACAACAAACTATTGTTAATAATAATCAATATTTATTAAATATGAAACATTTTCTAATTAGAGACTATTCTATCCATTATAAACTTTAATAAATTTCAATTGTAAACAATTAGCTTATCTTTGGAATAAATGTTTATCACAATCTGATTCTTTTTCTCGTAACACAGATTATTCATTACAAGATTGTTTTTAAAATTTAAAGCACTGAAGAAGAAAAAAAATATCTCAGAATATATTTAGTAGTTTTTTTTTTAGTTATTTTAATTGTAAAAATTATGAATTTCAATATTATAAGTGAAACATTTTAAGTGAATTACAAACATCGAAACAATTCTTTTTATATAAAATTATTATGTTGATAACAAAACCATAATTTTATGTTTTAAAACAATTCAGTTTATTATCGGTCCTTAATCTATACACTGTATATTATAAATTATAATAAAATGTTTAAATATTTTATTTCTTTAATATGGCATTTACCAGTGTTCTATGCATACACCCAGGGTACGCGCGCACACAAAAAATATTCGGGAGACTACACCAGGGATGGGAAACCCTTTTCTATGTAAGGGCAGCATTTCAAAACCTTTGAACTGATGTGAGCCACTACAAGAGAAAAGAGGGAGAAAAAAATGTCGGTAAATCACAATTATTTATTCATATATATTTATAAATTACCATAGGTATACTTAATGTAACTTCTGAAACTGATGTAAATGTAATATATCAAAAATATTTGGTTAAATATTAGTCACTGCTAGTTTTAAATTAGTTTTGATGTGTCTGTTAGCCGGTTTCTTGTTTTAATTTTTACTAAATTCATTGCAGGAAAAACTATTCACATACATAAGTTGTAGAAAATAACGTTTGAATTTTTGCTGCATACTTCCTTAAGCTGGGAAATTGATATATTTATTCATATTTTATGCAACGCGGGCCATGGGTTGCCCATCCCTGGGCAACACTGTAATTTTTGGCTACATAACACTAATGCATAGAATCATTATTAATTAACTACCGAAATAATTAAGTAAAAACTTTATAGTATGCTTACTTTATTAATTTTGTTCTATAAAATATAAATTATAAACAATTTTTGTTATGTATACTTAAATCAAATAAAAACATTTATAAACATTTGCAACTAAATACATTATAGTTTTTTTTTTCTTTTTTTGACAGGGATGCTCAGTACTTAGAAACTTACAAAAAACTACACTAATGTCAAAACTTTGGGAAGCACTACCTTAATACAATAATTAATAACCCAGTAAAATCTTCAAAATATTTATATACCTTTAAAATTAAAATCTTAACTTTCACACACAAAAATCTGTATAAAAAAAGAGCTTTACCAAAAAACAAAACAGTTTTGAATTAATATTTTAAATGAAAGATTAAAGTGACAAATTCTTAACTTTACTTTTTTATATGGATATAAGAAATTTTGAAAAATATCTCATTCAAATTAATTTGCATTTTTTACAGCTAAAAAGGGGTGATAAATGTTGAATAAAAATTGCTAAAAAAAATGTAATAAGTTGCATTATATAGATAATACTATATCATTTTTACAGAACATTTATGTGATCTGTAAAATAAATAATACAGTATTACTTATAAAGCATATTGACAGATCTGATGCCAGTATAATTTTCATTATGAATCAACAATAAGTAGAAATGACTAAGCAAAAAAAAGTAGCAAAGAAAATTATATGAAGGGAATCAAAAATTCTGATCCTCCCGTTAAAAATATAATATACAAAACAGAAAAATGCGTAAGAAGAAGAAGAAATGCAAACAACAAAGGAAAAAAAAGTAAAAACTAAAATGGAATTTTTCCCTCTGTTTAGAGGTGGCTGTTATTAAAGGTTTGACTTACAGTCAAACCTCTAAACAGTGACCATTTTTTTCAGGAACTTTTTTGAACAAAAATGTATACAAAGTAACCTCCAAACAACAGCCATTTTTAATATTCCTGCTAGTGGTTGTTGTTCAAAGGCTTGACTATTTTAAATTTATGACTTTTTTCATATTTCTGAATTTAAATCTGTATGAATCTTACTGTATATTTGAAGTATTCTTTGTCACTCTTCAAAAGCTGCATATAATGAAAATTTTACCATACTTTGATTTATTAATTTATTTAATATCTTCTGCATATTATGTGTTTAATATATTAACCATCTTTTTTACTCGTTACTAAATTATCTTAAGATATAATTTACTTTTAGATTCACCTAATTTTTTCTGAAAATCTTTTTTTAATAGGGACGTGTTTTAAAAATCAATATAGTATATTATAATTGGTTTTCTATTATCTCCATCATTTCGAAAATTAATCAATATGAATAAAATGCTCTAAATTCCCATAATTTTAACTGTCAAATAACAAAATATTAAATACCATCATCTTCAAAGAACGACAACATCAATGTGACATAGTTACGAGTTAAACAAAATTATATAGTATGCCGATGTTATAAAACCACTTAAGACTGAAAAACAATGCCACAAATATAGTAATTACGTAGCTTCAATCCAGCTTTAACAGATATAAAATCAGTCCGTAATCCAGCAAATTAATACAGTTGAACCTCTAATAACAGCCACCTCTAAACGTTGCCTTTTTTTTCATACAAAAAAATAACTTCCAAACAACAACCACTTTTTATATTCTTGTCAGTGGCCATTATTCAGAGGTTTGGCTGTAAAATTTGATAAATTAAAGACCGATGTTATGTCCAACCTAACAGCTAATTTCAACTTTTTTATCATTATCTTAGTTGTATTAATTAAAAATTGTTTTATTCTCAAATATAAACATGATGATATAATAAAAATGATCAAACAAACAAAAAAATGGTTAAAATACAGAAATACGTGTGCATGTTTTCTGCAAGGTGCTGCCATCTAATGGCATTTCTTAGAAAAGACATATTACGTAAGGTTTTTTTTTAAATCTGATAATTTGCACATCAGAATTAACTAAAATAGAAATGTGAAAGACAATCAATTATAATATTAAATATATAACATATTGTTTAAAACTTTGTACACATTGTTTAAAACTTTAATACTATTAGACAATTTATCTTAAGGATATTTTATAAACCAAGTCGAGAAAATCCTATTTAAAGTTCTTCCAAATCGTTTATCATTTATAAAATGATTATAAATCAATTAAAAATACAGAAATGGCCTACCACTCCAAAAGACCAGCTCAAAATATATTGGAACTGAGTTGAACCAGATATATTGGCCCTCATCTCTCACCACCCAGCTGTCCTGTTGTGATTTGACCAAACCTATTATAGGTATGGACGACGACCCTTTTAGCGTCCAAAGAGTAGAGAGATAAAACCTAAGAAACTAAGTAAATAATTCAATAGCCAAGTAATAACTTCTGGAACATGTAAAATTAATTCAAATGGGGTTATCTTTGAAAACCTTATAGAGATTGATTGGAAACAAGAATGGTACAAGATTAAAATGTACGTTTCTATGAAAACTGATTTTGTTAATAAATAAATTTCCATTCACTCATAGTGCTAAAATCTAATTTATGAATCAATAACTGTAGAAACCTAGAAAAAGTATTTGGCTCGGTGAGATATAAATCTATAAATCCATATCCTTCAACAACAAATGATACACCCAACCTTCTTGCTTCATAATATTTGTTACATGTGTAAAATAACAATTAAATTGATGATAGAAAAAAAATTATCAGATATTATAAGTGAATTATTTTATTTTACAGATATTAGAATAAAGCAAACTATGTTCTACTATTTCCTCACAGTCGAATGAATAGAAAACAAAGTTCATATTGTTTCAATTCATCATTCAATCAAATTTACAGTAATACATATGTATTTTCAAGAACTTTACTGGTGTGAGAATCCCCAAAGCAAATATATACAATAATTTATATACTTGCTACATATAAATTGTTTCCAAATATTCGCTTGCTCATCAGAGTTTTGCGATTTCAATTTAAAAAAAAAAAAAAAAAGCATTTGCTTCATAACTGTCTTCTTATTAATCTGTCAGATCTTAATTTTTGAGGGGCCTACTTCTAAATTTCAACTTGTTAGTTCTCTACTTGATTAAAAAGACCAAAAATTAATTGATAAGATATTAAAACTGAAATTTTTCACATCTAAATGTATAAAACTGAAGTTTTTTTTCCTTCTTTATCTAAATTTTAGAACTTTTTTTAAAAATTTAAGTGGAGAAATTAATATTTACACAGTTAAATTTCGATTTCACTAACCGCGCTGGAATGCAAAAAAAAATCCGATTTCGAAACTTCTCTGATGAAACAAAAACAAGTTTGTCACATAATTTTACCATATTTTTATGCAAAACATAAATTCTACTTTATCCTAACTAGAACATGTTCGAGAAAAAAAAAATTATCATTAATAACTAATATTTTCTATTATTACCTTAGAAATAATAATAATAAAACACCTCAAGTGTGCCATTTAATTTTATAAAATTAATAAAACTGATTCTGTCCACTCCAGAAAGTTTTCACTTCTGTTCAATGAAAAAATTTTAATTTTTTTCTCTCTCTTAAGTATCAAATTGACAGACATCTTTAAATGAGACCTGGTATTATTTCTATTTTATGTTTAATATAAATTTTATATTATTTTAAACAACTTATTTATATTCACCCTACTTTCTATTTGTTTTATTTATACTGTAGAAAGTAATAAACAGCAAAAATCTGGAAAAACAAGTGTAATATTAACTTTGCAATAATCATTTATAAATATTGTTTTGACACAGAAAGATTATAAACAGGCATAATTACCTATATTATTATAAATTACGACCATGTTCTTATCAAATTACGGTGCTTTTCCTACTTTTTCGGATACATTTGTATCTATAAAATTCCATCAGAGTCAAATAAAATACTAAAATATTATAATATAAAAGAGTCCTTTTATATTTTAATCACAGCTAAATGTTTTTCGAGACCAAAAATTTGAATAAATGTCGAAAATTCAAAAAGGCTCCTTAATACTATAGCATTTTAGTATCTTACTTTGCTTTCCCTATCAATAAATTTGCTTCATCTTCAAAATAACAAATATAATAATTTGTTTTACCACAGTGCAATGTATCAGTAGGTAACGTACTTAGAAATCTTTCTTTTCACTAAAATAACTTGCTAGTTTACTTATATCCAATAAAAATTAAATCATTCCTTTCCATCTAGACTAGGATTTAATATATAAAGGCAATGCAGTCAAAAAAAATTTATTTTGTATTATAAGTAGATCTCTGTTATATTGTGTTAAATATATATATTCCACCATAATAGATAAGAAAGTTACAATTGTATAGAAAATTATCCTGCACCAAAACCTGAAATGCCTGTTGTGCTGAGATCAACTGAATGTTGAGACATAGGGATTGATCTATCTGGCACCCCACCCACCTAGAGATCCACAGGGGCAGTTACAGCTTCTTCAACTGGGTCCAGTGGCTGCTGTATACTTCAGATTCCCAAGAGCACAGCTGTCTCATCCAAAGTTAAAGACTGTTGGCATTTGTGGAAAATCTAGACAGCCACTCTGGGAGTGCCGGGCAATCCCGAGACTCCAGAACGTTAAGTCAAAAGTAAATTACCGTGGCCTTCGGCTGACACAAAGTTATGATAATCTTATATTACACTAGGTTTTTGAATGATGGAAATAAAAATTTTTTATGAAATTTGAAAGATGTGAAATTTTGATCAACTGTTGACTGTGTTATTAGCAATTTCATATGATATCAAACCACATTATACAGGTTCTATGACATATGTAGAAAGATTTAAAGTTAGAAATAAACTATAAATGCTTGTTTCCTGTTTATAATCACATATTAATTTCAGTTTTAATCTAGTATTTCAATACATTTGATCAGTTATACTTGATTTTTATCTAAACAAGTATATTAATTATTAATGTATCTATAAATGTAATTTATGGCAAATCCTTCAATTTTAAAAATTAATATTATAAACAACATTAACAATTTATTTCTTTATCCAATTTATTTCAAATTATTCCAAAATTAAGCTTTATAAATAAAAAATAATTATACTAATTGTTATTGCCCTAAAAAGCTAAATAATTCTGCTTTGTTCTGTAAATTTTAAATGAGTTAAAATAATGTTTTACATATGTTTATAGCTGAAAATAATCCAATAAAGAGCAAATATTTCCTCACAAACCGATACAAACAAATAATATATTAACTATTATTATTTACCATGTGATGTTATGAATAAATGTATCTATAAGAGAAATGTAATGTCATTAAAAATAAAAATGCTTTAAACTTTAAAGAATTTTGTTCAACAATAACTTGCTATTTCATTATTCTACATAAAACCAAACTCAATACACATTACTAATCAAATCATACAGCTTGAGGCCAATAAGAATCTGGCTGTATCATTTGATTATTTCATTATTCATTTTTTTTAATCCACATTTCAAAAGAATTCATAAATAATTTCGAAGATTCAATACTGCATCACTAAAAATTATTTTATAATGTAAAAAGTAAATTTATTTCTATTATAATATATTAAATGATTATAAACAATCATCACCACTAAACCCAATTACAAAGCTACACACCAACCAATGCCAAATATTATCAGGCTAGAGATCGGACCGAAGGTCTGGGTAGCATAATTGGCAATGCATTTGCATGGTACCCAGGAGTTGTGGGTTCGAGTCCCACTCTAGGCCGATTCTTTTCTTCCAGTAGTGCTAAATTATTTAATTAAAATTATAATTATTAAATTTATCAAGAGATGGCACCTAACATCTAACTCTAGTGCCAAATTGTCTTATAAATTATTATTATTATAGCCGTTTCTAGCCTGATAATATTCGGCATTGGTTGGTGTGTAGCTTTAAATGATTATTATGATAAAGTTTAAAGCAAAATTTTAACTGACAAAAAAATTCTGTTATTGTCAAATATAATTTTAACATGAAACTGTACAGGAAAGATAATAAAATCATCATGTCCAAAACTTAAGGACAGACAGCATTTGTACACAAATAGAGAGAACCAAAGACAAATGCAGACAGATACGACAGAACTGTACTACTCGATGTCTAACACAGGGAGATTTTACAAATGAAAGCAATAAAAAAGGTCTTTGGTGAGAAAAATATATACGGCTGTTGGACATAGGTGGAGAATGGATGGAAAGCGCTTACTTATACCCAGACAGATAGACCTGTCAGTAAAGAATATGTCCATCTTGAACTGAGACGCAGCACTTACAGACTTATGGCAAGCTCAAAACCAAGACTTCTAGATATCACCGTTAGTAATTGTGTTCATCTTTAAGTTTTAGACATGTGTGTAGAAGCCCATTTTTTCTATTTCTTTGGCTAAAACAGTCTCCTAATAGAGGCCCCCTATTATGATACTGTAATTTTATTATTAGAAGATTGATATTTTAATATACAGTAAACACCACATTTTAATTAAATTCAAGGTAAATACCAGTAAGTACTTTTTCTCTAACCATTTCTACAACTTTTTGCACTAGCATAAATCTATTGTGAAGCTATTTATAGTTACATGTAGGTGAGTGATGCAGTAATTTCGCCATAAAAACAGAATCGTGATCTAATGTTCTTCTATAAAGAGTTACCTTGAAACTAGAAAAGATATATAGTAAATAATAATCTTGTAACTCACGTTTTGGAAAATGTTTAAGCCCAGTAGGTTTCTAATAAGAGGAATTAGTATTTTCATCTTAGAAAGTAATATGAGAAAAATAAATCAAAACTTTGTTGTCAATAGGAAAATAAATATTTATAGTAACTCTATATAATAGCAAAGCTCAATCAATTATCCAAAAGTAACTTTGAATAATAATACGTTTTATTACTACTATTTTAAAAACAATTATTAAATGCTTGAAAAGGAACATTTTTAATATATTTAGTTTGTTAACTAAGAATACAATTATTTAACACCTCTCTTAGGTATTAAATAATTGCGTATTCTTGTACTGATTATTGTACTGATAATTAGCCATATAGTAATTCAAATAATGCTAGTTATTTGAATTACTATACGGCTATTGTCATAATTATGACAACAGCCAGATGGCTGAAAAGGTTAAGGCGTCAGTCTATCATTCTAGGAAGTCAGAATTAAATCCAAACAAGAAACTCCCTAAGAATCTGCCCTGGATACATCAAATTTTGCCCTTCACCACCTGGCTGAACCCATCCATAATGTGTACAGAAAAAGACCCTCTTAGTGCTCACAGGGAGAGAAAAAAATCTTTTTTCTGTAATTCATATTATCAGAGTTTATTATGCTTACTTCATTCAATATTATTCTTTCAAATTAAATTATAAAATATTATATATTTTTATATATATAAAAGATAGTTTTTCCTTGAATACTGACTTTGAATCTTATCAACCTAAATACAAATTTTCCCTTTTATTTAGTGATAATCTGAATGTAATTTTAATTGATCCAATAACAAATAATTTGAATTTATTAACTCTATAATCCAATAGTCCAATTAATGAATTATTTTAAAATGCTTGATTTTATATTAGGAATCAAAACATTATCAAAATAACATTTAACATATTTCAATAGACAAAAAAAATCTTGAAGATAAAATGTTCTCCTTTGTCTTATCAAATATGATAAAAAAACAGAAAATATTACATATATTTTTTTTACTTTTATTCAATTCTACTCAATTTTACAAGGCCTACACTTTAAAATTTTACACACACATGTACTCGTAANTCTGCATGGCAACTTATTCTCAAATTTAAATAAAGTTATCTCATCAAAATTTTTGAAAGTCACTTATTTTAATTTTTGTGAAAAATCATTAAGCATTCATGTAATTTTGCTGCAAATCCAGAAATTATACACTAAATACTACAGAGATGTTTCACCATTTTTCCAATTTACAAACATTTGCATATGAATTCAGTTCATTCTTTGAACTTGAGAAAATTAATAACAACACAAAATAAAAACAGCAAAATCATTTAAATTTTGTATATTAGAAACTTTATAACATCAGAAAACAGTTGAGCATTCATTATATTTCTTAGATTGGATGTGTAATTTGATTTTTAATATGAGAAGTTGTAAAATATTTCAATAATATTATTGTAAATTATATATTTATTACTTAAATAATGTCAAATTTAATAAATTTTAAATATTAAATATACATACAACAAGCAATTTATTATACGTATAAAAATATCTAAATATATATCTTATCGTAAAATACAAGAAAAAAAAGCCGAGATCATATTTAATTCTGTCACATTAATAAACAAACAAAGTAATTTTGCTCGCAAACTTAAACACAAAAGAAGAATCCTAACTGTCATGCCTAATTCTGATAATCTTTCGTATTTTTCAAAATGTTTAACGCAACTTATCATATCAATTAACTTTTAGAAATTTTATTATTTAAAATACAAAATTGCTTAAATATTTCTTTTAATTTTCGAAAAATTAACTTACTAACATTTTGAATAATGTACCGTACTTTCTAAGTAACACTTTATGATTCAGTAAAAACAAAACCTTTTCATGTTATTATATTAAGCAGAATCACGTAAATTAAGATAATTCAACAAGTTTTTATTAATTATATTAATATTAAAAATGTTCTCCTTTGTCTTATCAAATATGATAAAAAAACAGAAAATATTACATATATTTTTTTTACTTTTATTCAATTCTACTCAATTTTACAAGGCCTACACTTTAAAATTTTACACACACATGTACTCGTAAGATATTTAATAAAATAAACGCAATTAAATTTATATAAAAATGTTGCGTAGTAATTAAATTCATTTTTATAAACTATTAAATAAATTAATTTTGTACAATGGAATGTGAAGTGTGTTCACTTAGAAACTATACTGAAAGTAATTAATACTAAAAGTAACTAAACAATCAAGATAAACATAGTATAAACCAAGTTAATATAATGCTCTTCACAATTATATTGAAAAGAAAAGTGTGCTTAGCATATTCTTCATTCTTAGACCAAAAACAAGCTTGATACAGGTTTATAGAAGAGTATCATATAGCATTTTAGATAAATATAGTCAATAAGCTCACCAATACATGCAGTCAATAAGCTTTCCATACAAACATTTTTATGATTTTTAGAATTCATTTTCACTAAATTCAGAACTTACTTAATATATAACACAAGCCTATAAACACAGAAGTAAGTCAGAATTTATTGTTACACTAATAAATAAAACCAGAAGAGAAACAAGAACGAGTAATAATTCAATCCAAAACAAATGTGTGTAATATGACTAATGTAACTATGCAAATGTTTTCATTCAAACAAACAACAAAACACTGATAAGCTAATCAATCAAATCAACAAATAATCTAATAGATACTAAGTTTATGACTCACAAATCAAAACATTTCATCTGTTTTCACTGTTTTAACCATAATTTGTAAGCAATTTTTTAACTGTTATTTATTCACTTGATACATTATCTACCAATTGTAGTTTTTACTTTCTTTACGCGAATGCTCCTGATGTCGCCACAAAGTTTTTATTGACAACAATTCTCACTTAAACTAACCAGCAAACAGTTTTAATCAATTTATTCATTAACAAAAGACAATAAAATAAAATCTCCATTCACTTTTATTCAGCTGTAATTTCAAAACCGAAGCTAGCATTTTATATTTTTACCGGCAGGTTCTTATAGCATTACGAAGTGATCAATCTTATTCAATGCGATTATATATCAGTTTCAATACCTATTTCTATGATGAACTATTTCCTGCAGAAGGTCTAAGGTTATACCACACAAACTATAGTCATTTTGTTCCCATTTTATCTTCACTTCATTGATTTATAAATCAAATTCAACTTTTTAACATCCTAGTCCTATCAAATTTAGCCAGGTCAACTGATAAAATGATGATAAATATAGGTGAAATGAAATAAATTATTTTAAATTAAAATGAACTGGCAGCGACAATAAAAAATTCAGAAAGCAAATTCCCGAATATCTCGATAAATTTCTTGTAATTTAGGGAAAAATTACTGACTATATATATTTTAAATTTAGATAATTATCAACATTAATAATCAATCAAAAATTGTAGAAGAAATTAAATATCTATGATTAAATTATCAATATAATATTTTCACGTTTATTATTAAGCTTTTATCTGCATGGCAACTTATTCTCAAATTTAAATAAAGTTATCTCATCAAAATTTTTGAAAGTCACTTATTTTAATTTTTGTGAAAAATCATTAAGCATTCATGTAATTTTGCTGCAAATCCAGAAATTATACACTAAATACTACAGAGATGTTTCACCATTTTTCCAATTTACAAACATTTGCATATGAATTCAGTTCATTCTTTGAACTTGAGAAAATTAATAACAACACAAAATAAAAACAGCAAAATCATTTAAATTTTGTATATTAGAAACTTTATAACATCAGAAAACAGTTGAGCATTCATTATATTTCTTAGATTGGATGTGTAATTTGATTTTTAATATGAGAAGTTGTAAAATATTTCAATAATATTATTGTAAATTATATATTTATTACTTAAATAATGTCAAATTTAATAAATTTTAAATATTAAATATACATACAACAAGCAATTTATTATACGTATAAAAATATCTAAATATATATCTTATCGTAAAATACAAGAAAAAAAAGCCGAGATCATATTTAATTCTGTCACATTAATAAACAAACAAAGTAATTTTGCTCGCAAACTTAAACACAAAAGAAGAATCCTAACTGTCATGCCTAATTCTGATAATCTTTCGTATTTTTCAAAATGTTTAACGCAACTTATCATATCAATTAACTTTTAGAAATTTTATTATTTAAAATACAAAATTGCTTAAATATTTCTTTTAATTTTCGAAAAATTAACTTACTAACATTTTGAATAATGTACCGTACTTTCTAAGTAACACTTTATGATTCAATAAAAACAAAACCTTTTCATGTTATTATATTAAGCAGAATCACGTAAATTAAGATAATTCAACAAGTTTTTATTAATTATATTAATATTAATATAATATAAAGAATGTAAATGTGGGTTTAACAATATATTAAAGTTTCTTATTTGGCCACATTTTTATATAAAACATTATTTAATTTGACAGAAAATACAGCAAAAAGAGGGGAGAAAAAAACAATAATTGACATTAACTGTTTTCTTTATGAACATAAGTGATGTAGTATTTTTGTCAGAAAGCATATAATAAAAAATAAAATTACATCTTTATATTAAAAAAAAATTTTAATTTATATATAAAAGTTTTTTTTTAAAATGATTAAAAGTCATATGTAAAAGTCTGAATTATTTATGAAGTGTTTCAAATTGAATTTATTTTAATATATACTTAAAATTAAAAAAAATATATATAGTTAAAATGTATACAGTATTAATTTTTAAACATAAAATAACATTATTATAAAAATTATTTTTAATCAACAACAAAAATAAAAATGCAAAATAATTTAATTTTTAATAGAAGAGAAATAAAATTAAATACAGATTATNATTAAGTTTGTTTTGTAGTCAAAATTGAATGATTTAAACGAACTTGCACCATACAATTCGCTATGCTATCTTATATGATCGAATGAATATTTCAATAATTTATCTCTGAATATTAACACTAGAATAGTTTAAATATGTAAAATTCTTACATATATATTTATATATAACTTATAGCAAACTTCATCAATATTTAGATGTTTGGTCGAAATATTTGTAAATAAGGCCTACCGAAAATATTTTTAAGTTGATCAGTTTTTAAATAGAAAAAGAAGTCATCGAAACGGCACATCGTTCGTTAGCTACGAAACTTTTAATATGTTAATAACACCATAACAAGAGACGTTATTAATAAAAGCGATAATGCTATGCAGAAATTTGGAAATTCAAACATTAGTCCGAGTCATATATTTAGGATTTTAATCCTTTCCTGACAGCCGGCGACATACCGATGATGAAATTTTCTGATCGCGTTTCGAAGCTCATTTTAGAGATAAATAAAGATTAATTTCATCTTTATCAATCTTTATCCATTATAAGATAAGAAATTAATATTTGCAAATCTTTGATCAATTTGTCCACTCAACCAAATAACTTTTAAGGCAGATAGCAATTTATTAGAGAAAACTAAAGTGGCCACCAGAGTGCAAGTTTGTAAATAAATTCAGAAATGCATGATCAAGTATTTAAATTTAATGATAACCAATATTCTATAATTGAGTCGAGAGTTTGGTTTATGTATTATTATTATTTGCTTAATTCATGCAACATGCTTTAATTTAAAATGATTAGTTTCAAGTGGGCTTAGTTTATAAATAGTTTCATAGAAAATGAAAGAAAAAGAAGAATGTGTTAGAAAATGAGATATTAGACAAGAAAAGAAGAGTCTATAGATTATTTATTTTAAATTTCATTTTTGAGTTATATATAAAACGTAATTTAATAACGCAACGTTTTATAAATTTTAGCAGAATATCATTTTTTTCCCCCTTCGCTTATTTAATAAATTATGCATAATTTTATCTAATTTTTAATGGATAATTTTGTTATTAAACAAGAAAAAAAAAAAGCTTCCAATTTCTTTTTTAATTTTCTAAAATCATAAAAAAAAAAAAATTGAATTTTTAAAACCTCGTTGATAAAAAATAAATTTTTAAGCATCTTTAATTATCCATTTTCGTAATAACTAATTAAAAATTGAGATTGTTAAATCAATTATGAACAATTTTTATTGTGAAGTAATATTAGAAATAATTATTTTATTAGCACTGATAACATTAAATTCAATTTATAAAGAAATAAAAAAAAAACTATATATATTAAAGATTTGTTGTTATTTTATTAAAAACCTATATAAATTTTGGATCAGGAAATTAAGAAGGGATAAAAATTAAATCTGCCTGTAACCGTTAGTAATGATATAAAAGTGATCAATCAAATACATTATTTAGAATTTTCTCACATAATTAATTAATGCCTTCATGTAAATGAGATAAAAATAATGATTAGAAATGCCTCATGCTCTAAGGGGAAATAAATATATAATGATCAAAATGAGTGTTAAAAAGGATAAAAGACAGTTAAGATAAAAGGAATATTATACAGATAGAGAAAAAAAATAAAACACTTCACAATTAGAAATTAAGACAACATACTATTGTGACAGAAATGACATGGACACAAGTGACAGAATGAAATTTTACCTATTGATGGGGCAGATGTCTGAGTAAAACCACTAGATGACAACGAAGTTACAGCGTTGGAAGTTTCTGTAATTGGTGTAGACACAGAAGGAGGTGACATACTAGAATGTTGGGAAGAAGAGGGAGTACTGACTGCAGGAGGAAGCATAGGAGAATCATCCTGACTGGCATTAGGGGTGCCACAAGGTGCCGGAGTTGGTGTTGTTGGGGGTCCAGGCATGGAATTTGGTATCCCAGGTTGCTGTTGCATACTGTTATAACTTCCACTGTACATTTTTTGTTGTAAATGCTGCCGTAGATACATCGGTGAAGAACGCATACTAGCAGAATTTGCTGCCGCCACTATGGCGGCTTGAGCTGCTGCCTGTGCATTACCAGGTGGTAACATGGTGGATTTGGAGTACTGGCTAGGTGGAGGCATCATTCCATATCCGGTAGGACCGGCATATTGGGAATTCATAAAGCCAGCTGTAGTAGAAGCTGGGTAATTCTGTGTACCACTAGGAGGCAAACGAACTATCCCTGTCTGGGAAGGATAGTTAGGATTGTTCATGGGAGAAGGATAACTGTTCTGTCCTTGTGTCCCATACCCCTGTAAACCCATTGAGCTTTGAGGGCGAGGATAATTGCCTGGAAATTAAAACTGGTGTCTCAGTGAAACTATATGTGATGTGGATAAATGAGTTAACTATAGAATATTTCTAACTGATATTCATATTATATTTTAAAAATACAGATTCAATATTAATATCAATAATTAAATGAAGTTTTAAATAATAAAATTTATTACAAAATGGATCTAAAATGATTATATTATACTGTTTTTGTTTCTACTAAATAAAAAAAAAACACAGCAAATGCTAAAGTGAGAATTAATAATATTCAGTAGAAACTATACGAGTCAACAGTATGAATTTTTTGTATCATATTCTGAATTAACAATCTGATATCTTTGCATTAAAGCAAACATATAACTTTGTTTAGACATGCATTTTTATTTGCATAATAAAATTTATTCATTTTGAAAATTACACGATGAAGAAGAAGAAGAAAAAAAATAATAATAATAAACATAAAACTATAAATTTAAAATTAAAAAATAAATAAATAAATAAAAACTTTTTACCACTACTACTTTAATATTTAAATTATTAAAAGTAAATATACTGAAACTGTTTCTTAATCAGCTATTATATACCTTGAGGATAATGTCCTTGTTGAGAATATTGTCCTATAGGACCACTATTTCCCATAATCCCCTGATGAATTTTGTTTCCATAGAACTGCGTGGATGCCATTTGTTGATTATAATCTGAAAAATTTTATTTGAAAATGAATAAATCATAAAAGACTTAATATAAAATTCAACAGTGTTAAAAGATGTATGAACCACAACAAACATACATATTGTTTATGGGTTGTGCAATAAGTCACTAATACAGTAATCCTTCCATTTACGCAGTCTTCATTTATATGAATGCAGTTGTCAAATTTTTTTTTAATTTTACATAATCAACTTTATGGGAATAAATGAGAGTTACTTAAAAAAAGGTTTTTTTTTATTATTAACATCTTATATAGATGTAAATTAAAAAAAAACTGTAGTTAAAATCTTACTACTCAAGTAAAATACTGAGAACATAAAGCAGATCCTTATTTTAAACAGATTTCCATGGCTCAATTTACACACACTTTTCACAGAGCCAATCACTCGCACAAATGGAAGTATTATTGTATTTGGAAAAAAATAAAACCAAATCACTTTCAGAATGAAAAAGTTCGAGGAAGCATTTTGGGGAAAAATGTAAATTTAATTTGTTTGGTACAATAAATACGTAAGATCATAAATGTTCTTATTTCTGTAAACTCATAATAGGGCTTTGTAATTTTCTTAGTTTAGTATTTAAGATATCATTTAAACAGCTAAAGGTTTATGTTCTACTATAATATAGTGTTCGAATTTCGGAATGTGAGAACACAAAATTCTGGTTAAGTTACTTGTAATTTGGAATTTGAATTGTAAAGACCTAAAAAAGGGCATTGAACACATCTTAATTGTAGAATCAATAAATCTGCTTGAGTTTAACACGTGCGATTATTTCATTTACATTTGTATTTAAAATACATAAATAAACTGCTCACTTTGTGCTGCCATCTGTGTTGGAGTCATGTGACTTTGTCCATTATTATCTGATTGGCTAGATGATGGTCTGGGAGACATCGGAATGTTTGCTTGTTGGCCTATGATAATAACAAACATTTGAATTATTATTATTTTTTTACGCTTAATAAAGTCGAAATATTCTAATTCAAAGTATGAATTACAAATAATGTTATGTAACTGATTTATTAATGAATAAAATTACAAAAAACAGAATACATTTACTTTAAATTTTGTATTTATCCAAGTAATGAAAAATAAATTACATTAATTTGCCGATAGAAGAAAAAAGAAAACTAAATTGAATATTAAGTAATAATTTCATGAAATTAAAAATTAAAATTTTAATTACAAAAAGAAAAATAATTTTAAAAATTTATAGTTTCTTCGTTTTAGGGTTTAACAAACAACGCATATTAAAAAAATTAATATTTAAATATATATTTATTAATTTCTTTGTAACAAACATAACTGGACTTTTTTCTTAAAATAACTAAATCAAAAAAGCTAATTAAACTTCAATATATATTCGAGACAGTTTTTTTCGCAATTTTTTTTTATATTTGTTAATTTTTNTGATATAAAATTAATTATTTTAAAATTTAATAAAATTTCACGTGTAAAAAAAAATGCGTGCACACAAAACTCTATTTCCAAAAAAGGCTTTAAAAAAATATTAATTAATTTTTAAATAATTAATTTAAAATAAAAATTTCTGACTAATGCCAAATAGAACTAGATCAAAGCATTGTGTAAAAGATAGTAAACAAAAGAAAAGAGAAATGTAAACTCCTATTTCTGTAAGACACGAACAGAACTAGTTACATAATTATGAATAATTTGTAAGTTGACTGTAAGGTTGGAATAATTAATAAACTTAGTTATGCTTTCACAACTGCACTTTAATGATACAAGAAGATAGGGCTACTTAGAAGAATAAATGGAATCATTAAATAAATTAAATATACATTCAAACAGTCTCGTATTATATAGTTATAAAGACTAGTCAGGTGAAGAGTGTAAAGTATACCATTTAAATAAAGCGGCTAATTTTTTAAATAAAAAACCACTTGTCAATAAAGATGGACGACATTTACGTACATTATATGAAATTTTATCTTTTACTCGGTATAGATTATTTATTTAAACTGAAAAGACTGTAAATAATAATAATTTGAATATATTAAAATGTTTTTATAGTTTTATATATGACAAAAGAGAATGTAAAATCAAGTGTCATGTTGAAAAATCTAAAAATATCAGCTAAGTGTCATGTTCTGACAGTAATAAGATCTAATGATGGGTATAACATTTGCTATAAACATTTTAATCCAATTAAATATGCAGATAGACATCAAAATTTAAAAAGCATTTTGGTAATTACTTTATACAATCAATGAAACAAAAAGATAACCAGATATATAGATGCAAATATGACAAAAATTCAAAAATATTGGTTCTAACATCTGTACAGTTACTATTAAATATCAAACCATTTTAAAAGAGTTTCAATCATGCAAGCAATACTGAAACAGAAAACAGAAATATTTATTTTTTAGAAATGACATTAATTTATATAAAAAAAATTGTATAATGTTTCCTTGGATTTTTAAAGCTTTTACTCTTAAAAACAGCATCTTTTCCTTAAACGAAACAACCACGAAACGTGTTATATATTAAAACATATATTTCAAAATACACGCAAAATAACTAAACCTAAATCAACTTTCAATTTAATTTTACTAGACAATAAAAAGAATAAATAAAAGATGAAGACAGTCAGACTTTCGTTTACAAAAGTTTACTACATTCAGATAGAATATAAATAATAATAAAATTATATTCTTAAATAAATTTTATTAAAGATATATTAATTTTCTTTAGAAAACATATTTGTTGACTTTTACAATAAAAATAAATCAACAACAATGTAGTTATTACAGTCAAGCAGTCAACAATAACCAGTAAGCAGATTATCTGCGCCAGGGTTTAAGTACAATAATAGTGTAGAGAGCATTATTCTGGAAGATTTAAGTTGTTAAAAAATTTTAAAAAATGTAATTCTAAAGTTTGTACAAGGATTAAAAAACTTATATTCCGTATTCGTAAGACGAAAAGAAAGTATAATTAATATATTCGCATTTCAAAGTTAAAAAATCCATATGTCATTGTGCCAGTTTAAATTTTCAATCCATTAAAATAAATCAATCGAAGGTTCACTATATATTTCGTGCTAAGAGCCAATTATTGTACTTATAAATATCCCAAAACAATAAACAAACTTTGCTACTACTCAGTATAAACTGTAAAACAATCAATAAATAAATTGTTAAGCTTTACTGACTTTAAAATATCGTTACTGATATGAAAATGGAGAATTAAAGCCTTCATTTTTAAGAAAAGAATTAACAAACACATTATATAGACTACATTTGTCTTCAAAATAATTGGTAAATTTTTGTTTTCTCATTCTTACATTGATTATATTTTTAACAAACATTTGTAATTGGAAGATTTCCTCAAGAGGATCTGGCATGCTATAAAACAAATATTATACAATAAATCAGAAGCCTTCTCTAAATTAATACTGGAGAGATGTATATTTCTCAATATTAATTTAAAATTATTACACTTTTCAGTTTATTTATTAGTTAAATCAAATTATTTATAGCCTTAGAGACCGTACAACGTAATCATACTAAATTCATTACAAGAATGATTAATAATAAGCATAATTAATAAATTTAATTCGTAAATTAGAAAATTTTTTAAAAATTTTAATACGAGATTAGCTTTAGTTTAAAATATATTTAAAAATGCTGCAAAATATTAAAAACTTCTTCTTAAATATGCAAATTTTAAAGTCAACTCTGCCGATATAATATCATTTCGCCAAGGAAACAATTTTAAAAATATTTGTCCGACTAAAACTAAATAAACTTAATAGAATTAATCTTATTATTTATATTTTCTTAAATCTATTTAATTAAAAATACTATTATTATTATTTTTTTTCTTTATCATCTCCGCTTTTCATTGTTCATAATGCGAATGCACACAAACTGTATTTGGCAGCAAAATAAAATAACTCGTTCTTTCTTAACTTTCTCCTATCGCTAGTCGAGATAATTTAATTTTGACAGAGATAAATCCTGAAATAATTTAGTTAATTTTATTCTTAAATAGGAAAAAAACTTAATCAATAATGATGCTTTTTTTTTTTTCTTTGGAACTACATTTTGAAGGAATAATTTTATTTTAAAAAATTAAATGAAGTATAATAGTATATAATTTTCTAGCAATTAAATACTGATAATAATTGCCAAGGGCATGGAGCTGAAGTAAAACAAAAATAAAAAAAAATTAGCATGGATAATTACAAAAAAAAACTCTGTATCAACGGTACCACTGGAGACGTAAACTGTGCAGCATCTTTTCTAATGCAATAATTTTTTTTTTAAATATTCTAGAGTAGGATGTGATTGACCTATCTACAAGGTTGGTAAAACAAGTGACGTCACACATCACTCAAGAGAGATATCCTGTAAGAATTTCGGTTCTATCTTCAACAACCGGTCTTGTAAACTAGTCTTGCGGTGGGATGACAAATAAAACTTCCCCTATCGTTCCTTCCCACTCTTTCAAGGTCAATGTCAGGATAGCCTAGTGCATCAATAAATCTCCCGAACAGCTGTTTGTTGTGTCACAACTTTCTAGTATGAGAGGTGTGACCAGCCAAATGAGGTCAGGCTGGGGGAGGGCGGAAGGGAGACGTGGAGTCTACCAGTGTTAAAGGGGGAGAATGGGGGTTTCCCATCTCTTTAATGACATCATCGGTGGGTGTGAACACGCGACACCGTCACTCACGGAAACGGAGCGATGAGTAAGACACGTGCTGTTTCGCCTCTCCAAGACGATTTCAATATCATCATTGGCTGGATAAGACATAAGGTTGACGAAATATTCAAAATGAATTTAAACGGAATTAAGTTCGATCACTTACCTATGGCTGGAGACATGGAACGTGAACCAGTAGACGAAACTGATGGTGGTCTCAGAGGTTGACCCTGCGACGTGGGAGGAGTGCCAGGGGTCCTAGTCAAACCAGGAGTACTGGTGCCACCGCCCCCTCCACCAGGATCGTCATCCACACCACTAGCCACCTCCTAAAAGAAAAGAGAGGGGGAAAAACACCGTTAACGGTTTAAAAAAGCCGAAAAACTAAAACGTAAACGTAAAAAGCCCAGCGGGAATCACGAGTAAAAAAAACAAGCGAAAAACGAAAAAGAAAGAAAGAAAAAAAAACATCGCGCGGGGACGGGAGGGAAATTTAAAAATCGAAAAATGTCAAGAGCGTGCATCGATCGATACCCACAGCACGCCCACTTTAAAATAAAATAGAATCTGTTTCGCACGTGCTTTACATATTCCGAGCGTGGTGTATTGTAATCGATTGACATTTAAAAAGAAACGACCACTTACTACTGGAGTTCAAAGGCGACGAGCTGCCAACAGCAGAACCGACGCCACAGAGACCTTGCAGCGTTCGATCCCGTGTGCACGCCACCCCCACCTTTCCCCAGGTCAGAAAGAGCCAGTGCCTGGTCCAACACCAGTCGATAGAGCCTCCATGAATAACATTGCTGCGTGCAACGATGCAGCCAACCCAAGGCGAACAGCTAGGGGCTCTAGAAGTTCGTCAGCGCGGTCGGCTCAACGATACTTCCTGTTTTACAAACTAGTTACACACTCCTTTATTGCATCCGATGACTAAAAAATCGATTCCGACACGCTAACAATTCCTCCCCATTCTCGCGCTCCTCGTTATAAACTTCTAAGAGAGAAAGAGGAGGGAGGAAGAAGAGGAGGAGGAGGAGGGAGGAAGAAAGAAAATTTTTCCTCCCCCTTTTTTAAGTCGCCGCCTCGATACGAGAGCCGACAACTTCGACCAGTTGGCCCTTGTTTCAATAAAAACGACTGGATTTGCCGAGAGTTACAACACTGGCAAGTTCTACCAGGCTCGACCGAGATAACAGCACTCGCATTAACCGGACCCAACGCAGCGCGAACCGTCGCTAGGCAACCGCCCGACCGCACCACTGGCGAAGCGAGGGGAGGAGGAAGAAGAAGAAGCCGTCCCGACTTTTAAAAATAACGCACGGTTGTCGGTGGCGCCGCGCGGCGGGACGGAGAGAAACGGGGGAGGAGAAGAGAATAAAAAGAAAAAAAAATCGACTCGGGAAATCGAGTAAAATGTCATCACAGAGTAAGACGGGACGCTTTGGCATTTTGTATTGGAGTTAGTGAGGGAAGAGCGATTCTAGAATTGAACGCTGTCGGTCTGCCTGCTAGCGTCGGTCGGCACACCGTTCGGCGTAATGGAGCCGAGCCGGGCTTAGGTCTCCGTCACACAAACGAACGGCGATTTATCACGTGGCCTGTCAATACTCCGCCTTCTCTTAGACGCGGGGAACGTCTAGCCTCGCAGCCGGGCTCCTATCCAGTCGGAAACTTTATCTAGCCTCGCAGCCGGGCATCCTTCCACTCTGCCGTTCGCTTCTAACGACTGGGTGAAAGGTTATGTAAAATAGGACATTTGACTTTAAAACGTGTCAAAAGGTGTGGAAAAACAGATCTGGACAAAATAATTCAACGATCGTCCTCTTGTCACTTCTATCTGTTTCCTTATTCCCCCCCCGCCCGCCGTCCGGTGGGAAACGGGGGTTTACAATCTTCTCCACCCCTAGCTTACACAGGCGGCGTTGTCGTCGGATCGCGTTACTCGGCGGCGCTGGACAGGATCTCGTTGGCAGCGTACAGATACTGCACAGATCTCCGCGTATCAAAACATTCCCAGACGCGAAAATGACAGAAGAGCGTACGAGATCTTTAAAAAAAATACGCGTGCGCGCGCCGGAGAAAAACACTGGAAAAATTTTTTTAAAAAATTAAAAATCCAGGGGCATTACAATTATTTCAAATCTCGCACCGAGAAAGACCCGGAGGAGAAAAAAAAATGGAATAAAATAAAAAGGGTCACGCTGACTAATCTTACCCTGGGGGAGTTTTCGACACGCCTGACTGACACAGAACTACCGAAGTTGGAAAAATCGCACCAACTTCTGATAGAGGGGTAGGTGTATACGTATATATATATATAGTTAACGCATCTCTTTTCTATCCAACAGCGCCGATAGAAAAGGATTTGTTCACCGACCGATTGATGGTATAAAAGAGTGTTTACAGACCGATTTACTCCACTGATGGATAAGCAGATTAAAGGTCTCCATGTTTATTATACTGTTAGACTCCGCCCGAGGAAATGACATCGAAACTGATCCCCGGTTCCGTTTTCGGAGCGACAGAACGAAATTTCCGACGCGATAGGAGGTACTCCGGATGTGGAAAAACCGATTTTCCGAGTAGGTTATGTGAGATGCTTCTGTTATTACTGACTTTACGATAACGTGTTATTTGCAAGGAGCAAGAGGGAAGGAGGAGGAGGGAAAAAAATCCAAAAAAACGGCACAGAAATGAATAACGCATCCAATTTTATACAAGCTTTAACATTTTAATAAAAATGTTTCCATTCTTCGCTCACGCTGCCTTGATTTATATCTGTATTATCTAGAGAGAGAGAAAGAGAGAGACGGGGGAAACTAGAATACATTTGCACAACCGGACGAGTTTAAACGGTGGCTTATAAATTTCGCCGGTCGTCGCGCGCGCCCGCCACGCGACGCGACGCGACGCGACGACCGGCGAACATTTTACCGCCGTTATCTTTTTTTTTTTTTTTTTTTTTTTTTTTTTTTTTTTAAATAATTAAATCTAAAGTCGGACGTTTCGGGACATAACGCGCTCGGCTTACGCAACTTTTGCAACCTCTCCAGATTTATATTTTAAAAGAGTTTAGGCAAGGAAAACGCTAAATTAAAAGTTTCTCGTCGCGTCACTTTACCGTCTTGATGCGCCCGCGCTCCGCCAAGTAGAAATAAATAACAAGTTGGCGCTTTGGAGGAGTTTCAGCAACATTTTTTTTATTTTTATTTTCCTTCTCTCCCCTCTCCGCCGCTCGCAACTTATCCGAAACTTTATTGACTCATCGATTGGCCGCTCGATCATTCTAAATCGGGCATAAACATTGTATGCGAAAGCGACGACGTCATTTATTCGTTACGCTCTCCGTTTTAAATAAGATTATACAGAAAACCATTTACGGTACTTTTATAGCTATGCGCCACCGCAAATTTAATTATTAGCAACGTTAACCGACGGGGGGAAGGAGCTATGCAAAGAATGTTGCCTACTTTACTCCCCCAGACCAAAAATCACAATGGCTCCACGCTCGGATCGGGTAAAAAAATATGGAGAAATTTCGCGCGCGGGAATGATTAAAACGTGAGGGATTATTCCTGACTGTTATATAACAGAGAGAAAGTATTGTGGCCCCCAAGATTTTTGGAGTCGGGAACCGTCAAACATCGGGAAACGAAGACAAAGTTGGTGCGCGAGAGGACACGATTTTTCACCACTTTGAGAAGCTTAATAACTCTTGCGCCTCTTGTCGAAAATTTCTGAAATTTTGCAGGGAGGTTTGCGTATTAGGGTGAAATGTATATAGAAATTTTCAGGAAAATCGGACCAACGGTTCGGGAGACACGGCTCCTCCCACCCCCTTAACGTCTCCCGAACCAATCCGAAGACTTTAATAAAGGTAACGGTAGCAATCATTAGAGATGAAACAAAGTAAAGAATGCCGGTGAAGTCAACAACGTTGCCAGGTTTTTATTAAAAGTTTCGCCGGTACTACTGAAAGCAACCGATTTAATTACCGATAAGCATCACACTAAAAAACACGCGAGATAAAACCTTATAAAGAAACAATAAAGGCGAGCTAACACCCACGCTTGTTTAGTTCCCGTCGACTAAACTCGTGTTTGGAGAAGTTTTATATAGATCAAAATACACACATCTGAATTTGGCCCACGCGCCAAATTTCCCAGCTCTTACACGTTGGTTCGGATACGTCAGGAAAGGTAAACACTTAGCACGCTTCCGAGCAAAAATCCCAGAAAAGATAAAAATTCTTCTTATTTTTATGAGATTCCGTACCACAAAACTAACCGGGGGAGAAGGAAACGAAATAAAAAAAAAAAAAAAGTTGCCGGCGATGTAATAAAGATTTCTAGCCCTCAGAGACCGCGCTAAGCCACAAAAACATCATACAAAATTAATAACATTTAAGACTGATGACAATTATGTAACATTCCAAAACTCATTCCTCAGCTGAATGGTTATTCTGTCTACCAGGCCCACGTTAAAGAAAAGGAAAAGAAGTAGAAGAAGAAGAAGAAAAAGTAAAAAGATTTCTCTCCCCCTCCTAGTTATTTTGCTTGGTGCGGCTCTTAAAAATTAATTTAATTTACATGATCTACATTATTCTTTTTCTCCTTTTTTTTAAAAGCATTCGAGTACATAAGGAAAAAGAAAGGGGGAAAACTATGACTAAAATCAATGAGATGAAGTAGAGAGAATAATCATTTTCATTTTGAATTTCTATTCTGGAGTGACATAATAAATTATTTTTCTGATTGCAAAACTTGAACTCATTAAAAAGAGCCTCTTTTTTTTACATGTTTTATTATTGGAATCTTCGAAGCTTATCAAAAAATAATAATAATGATAATAAATCAATAGATTCCATATTTTTACTAGCGGGAAAAAGTTATTCTATTACCTATCTGTAGCGCAATTTATTATTATTACTACCACCACTTGCAGTACTATAAACTGGGATGTAATAATACCGAAGGGAGGCATAAGGTTTTAAACCATCTTCTTTCTTTTAAGGACTGTTAAATGACTAGAAATTGGAGAAAAACTCCTAAAAGGTTATTGCCCCCGTGGTGCAATCCCCATCGCTTTAGTGGGTACTTTCTGACCTATTTCGTTCCATTCTGAGAAAATGCGTGGAGAGGACCGGTGGCTAGATACTTTTAAATACAATATGCATTCAATTTAAATTATTATGGAGGTATTTATATATATATAACTAGAAGAGTTGCTCCAGCTTTTGAGGGGTGGAATTGGCAGGGTTGGGTTGGTAGGTGATGATAAAAACAATGGTCTTAGTACATTTATCAACCGAATATTTACAATAAACATTCTCTTAAGCCCAATAAATGATTTGCTTGGGCTTAACAGGTGGACTTTAGGGATGTATTTTTATTTTTTTTTTGGAAACTATAAGCAATGCTTATCATTACATAGNTTTCCTTTTATACAAGATAAATCTTTAGATTTATTTAATGTATGAAAGTTTAAAAAGTCAATTTATATTCAGAAAAATTTTTACTATACAAAATCAAAATTTAGTTCCTTAAAAAAATGTAAATAATACTATTTGTTTATTTGATTAAAACATAGAAAGTTGACATTTAAAGACAGTAAATATAATATAGAAGAGTATTTTTAGAGCAGAATATAGAGCTATCCATTATATGTGATCATTAGAAAAGGGAAATCAGATCAAATTTCTTAATGTTCTAAAACAGACCTAAGATATCATGTGATATATACATATCATATAACATTTAAGTAATTTATATAATGATTGTAAACTTTTTTACTGAAAAAAATATTGGAGCTTGGAAATAAAATAGTAAACTATTCTATAATGTATAATAATAATGTTGAGTCATTATATATTGATTTTCAGCAAGTAAATAGAATGATTCACTACTTTTTGAGAGAGATTTAAAACAAATTTACCATCTGTAATACTAAAAGAGACAAACTATTATTCATTGCTCATTGTTTTTATTTACTAACATAGATTCTTTTAGTTAAAATTTATTGTCATCCTCATCTGAGTTCTCACAGAAGACCATTTACATTATTAAAAAATTTTCATGAAAGTGATTTAAAATAGAAATTCTCCTAAGTGTAATATAATATAATTTTTGCTTTGAAAAAATGGAAATAAAAATTTAATTTCTATTTTTAATGAATAAAAGTAGAGTAAAGAAGTGTTAATTCAAACAAGGACAAAAATTTTAAAATTAATTTTTATATATTTTATTCATTCATTCTCTTAAACAAAACATTTATTTACACGTTAATGAATGAATTGTAAACTACTACTCTTAAACTGAGTGTTTTTGTTTTTTTTAAATATATAAATGCTATAAAAATAGATACTTTATATTTGTTTACTATTATGAACTGTATTATATTGCAAGGTACAACGATAAAACATTATGTCTGTCTGTTGAATATTATTAAAATAAAATAAGATAAATTAATCTCTAATTGATTTTGTTATCTTATTTATTACAAATAAAAAGGCCATTCATATAAATTTTATTGATATTAAATTTGATATTTTATAGTTTATTCATACTGTATACACTTTCATTTCCTAAATACAATGTAACGTAAATCAAATTTAAGACTATAAAATCTCGAAATACTGTATTTGGATTTCTCAGAATAATGTATAACAATGCATGTGATTGTGATGTAATATTGGTCTTATAATTAATTAATATTAAAGTAGAAACATAAAAACATCAGAACAAATAAAAGAATACAAAAGTTTAATATACTTTGAAATAAGTGGAAACGTCTAGGCATCTCGCCTAGACATTTCAGAAATAAAGAAGTTAAAGATAGATAAAAATATTACAAAAGAATTCATATAATGAAAAAGAAACAGGAAAAGATAGAGAAAAAGGGAATAGAGATTTAATTAGAACAGCAAGAAAAATAAGAACAAGAGAGGAATTGTATTGAATGAAAGAAGCCTATGATATGCAATATATCAGAAGGTTCAGGAACAACAATATTGCTGGAATCTATTTTCATTCTACAAAAATTGATTTAAGTTTACTAAGAATTCAGAGATGTCTATTTATGTGATAAAACTCCAAAACATACAAATAGTGGTTACCACAGTTTCAATATTCTTTTTCACTTTCTCAAATTTGTAATGTATAGGGATAGCCAAAAGGGAAGAAAAAGGAGCAAACTGTTCTAGGTCCCAAGAAATTAGGGTATCTACACAATTTTTTGTTTACTTCCTTTAATATAATAATTTAATACGCTTTTCTTTCCCAATATGTATTTTGCCCCTAGTCCTCATCATCATCTGGGAAACCCTGGTAATGTATGCTAAGTTTTTACCTAAAGTAATAATATGTACAGTACAGTACATTGAATCAATGTAAAAATAAAGGAATTCATTATGATTATATTATTATTATTATTATAAATAAAAAATTTCTCAATAAAGTCTGGTCATATATATATATTATTAACAATAATGTTTGATGCACTATTTAAAATACATATTTCAAGAATTAAAAACAGTCTTAATGCAACTGAAGTGTTGTATTTTCTACATTCATCTGCAACAACAAATATTTAAACGCGATTCTGCATTGTTATAATTTGACTTTTATGAGTTATTAATTAATATTGGCGTGACCTGTATTTTATATATCTAAATATTGATTTCTAAAAGATTTTTACACTTAATAAAAGAACCAAAGCAATGCATAAGAAAAATAAGAATAAGGATATTTATTAAAAACAACAATAATAATAATACTAAACTATCAGATTCGGTATCAAACACCTTTCTAACACAATTTCATCAGTCTATCTTAAAAGACTTTTCATAATTTTAAATAAGAAAGAATCTTGATTATTCTACATTGTTATGCTGCATTGGAAAAGTAAGAATGTAAAATTGTTCAGAGTGTACAAAATCATAAAAAAATTAAGCAAATAAATTTATGTAATTTGCCAGTTGGTTGTTTTTTTGGCTTAAGAGTCTGTTAGACTAAACCGTACCAGACATTATCATAAAGAAAACGTAAGTAAATATATAATAAACACAGAATATGAAAAATAAGGTAAACAGGTTAATGGCAAACAAGGCCTTGCAGAATCAATCTGTTAAAGGACTAGTAATTAATTGTAAAACTGTTAGAGAGAGTACCATTCACCAGATAATTTTCACAGATATAACTTTTAGATAACTGAAAACCTGTAAGAGTTTACCTCCTCTTCCTAATATTTATTTTTATATTCATTNGTAAAAAATTTATAATTTTTTAATTTGATAAGTAAATAAAATTAAATTTTAATTTATTATTTATTTTACTTACTGGAGTTACCTGACCTTGAGGTTGATTAAAGCTTGCCATCTGTGATAATGGCCGTTGGTCAAAGTTACCTTGTGTCACTTGAGAATTTGTATTAACTTGCTGCATATTATACTGTGCAGGAAGCTGCAAATTAAAAAAAAAGATAATAATAATCATTATAATGTAATGATACTAAAATTTGAAAAAAAACGCATTTTAAATATAAATTTAAGAACGGAGGAAAAAATCCTATCAAAAATCCGATTCATTAAGGTTCATTACCGAAAACCTTTTAATTTTTATTTTTCGAGAAGAAAATGGGGGGATAGAAACGATGGAAACACTGAACTAAAGTCTTTAAAAATTAATTAGTTAATTAATTAGGAGTTAAAATTTGTTCTGCCAAACAAGTTTTATTTACAAATGATCAAAAATTACATTTCTTTTAGTAAAGTTTACACTTTAACAGTGCGAGATGTGTCAATATGTACAAAGTGTTTTACCTCACAAAAATGTACTTAATTAAACTGGAATGAATTAAAAGTCTTTTCGAATGGAAAGCACTCTAAGTGCCAAGATTTCTTTTTCCGCTTTATTCAAAACATTCCATATTAACACGTCTGAATAATTAAGACACCAAACTTCCGATACTTTGGGTAGAATAAATTTTAAAGAAAACTTTTATAATGTATAAACACATTAGTACATAATATACTTCAATGGAACTATACAAACAAGTGAGTATGAATTTTAATCAGAATATACACCAAACAAAACTCTGATTTATATATATTTTGTAATTTAAAAATCGAAAACAGATTCCGGTAGATTATTTATGAATCTTTCCAGTAATAGAATTTTTTTTTTAAATTTTATTTTACTCTTAAAAATGTCACTTATGAAATTAAAATATGTCATACTCGAGCATCGCTTTCGTTTGTTGTTAACAATGAATTGTAATTTTTATGTATTCCAGGGAAGGTTACGCTTAATAAAACTTGCTTTCGAAAGTCATTTGTGGATGTTACTGAACTTTATTGCGTTCGTTTAAGTATGAAGAATTGTATATTTACGTAAACGCTGGCTGATTTATTTAAGACAAATGTCACAATAGTATGTATGAGACGAAATACATCTCCATGAAAGACAAACACGGAATTTTTGTTTCAAACACGCACGCTAAATCCATAGAGTTTATAATATGATTTGTTTTGTATTTTATTTGGAATACCAAATCGTTTATTACGCAATATCAAATCAATTATTATAATATATATATGTGTGTATACATGTTTGTGTTTGTGTATGCATGTATTTGTACTACTATACTATCGGTGGCGCGTTATAGGTTCCTGGGATCCAGACTAATTTGAATTAAGGGGCCCATGTACAGCGTTGACTTCAGACATTTTTTTTGGGGGGAAAAATATTTTCTTATAGACCAATCTTTTACAATTGTCCTTTCTGCCCATAAAGTGCCACTGTATACTATATTCTATGTACTGTACTACTATTCCAACAACCCCTTTATTATGTTCAAATATATAAAGGGGTGTTGGAAGAATTGTACAAATGACAAAAACTCTTTTATTTATTAAAGCACAAATAGTATTAATTAATTCAGAATTAGACTGACAATAAATGTCAGTAACAAGAAAACAAATGATGTAATCTCTCTTTTAGTGATAACATGATTTTTTAACCAATATTGAATTATCCTTCTTAGGTAAATATAAACTTCCATCGCATAATAATTCCAATATACTGTGCTATAGTATATTGGACAAAAGCCTACAGTAGATTAACAGATAAAAACAGTCAAACAATACAAAAATGAGAAATTTATTCATTACTTCTATTACATTTCAAAATAATTAGTAATTAATTAGTGGAAAGGAAAGCATTACTTAGCATAATAATAATTTCAACTTCAGTTTTAAGCCCACTATCTGTTATATATCAGATATCTGCCCCTTCGCGTGCGAAACATACAAATATCGATAATTTTTTTTATGTGGAGATAATTATAGGTACAGTACAATACAAACAATGCTGTCAGATGGAATAAAGAGCAGGCGAGGGCTTTTGCACGACTTTCCCGGCACAAAGTTAAAGTTATGTATGGCGCCATCTGTTATAGGAGTTAATTATTAATAATATAAAAATTATTTTTAATAATTATTAATAAGAGTTAAAAAACAAAAATTGTAAATAGGTATAACTTTCGTTAAGTCTGAATCCATTTCTGATATGACAGATGACCACCCCTATATCTTCCCACTCCTTTGACCTTTAACTACCAAAATTGAATAGTATCAATGCCACATATACATAAATAATTTTTGCTCGTCCAGTCCCGTGATATAGTGAAAAATAGACACCGACACGCGCGCGCACAAGGAATTTCTTTACATTTTTGAACTCGTGGAGTGTCACAAGACTTGGATATAAAAAGCGATCTGACCGATCGCACTACTTTCCCCACGTTATATTCCATAAAAGCCTGGAAAGTAAAGATAACGTACAGAATTAATTTCTGTCCATCACTTAGAAAGGATCGGAGGGAGTAACGCTTACGTTCCTCAAACAGCCAATTCGGTACAGTAATATACCCGCACGTTTTACGAAATCTGAAGCGATCAATTCACAAAATCAGATCCCGTAACGCAAAAAAACCTTATCCACCACCCCCGAAACGCAGGCCACTACATACTACTAGCGTTAAATGCGACAATGAGTACAGTACATTAGCCGGTTGCGTGCGTGAGTACGTTGTTTAACGACTCGATTTACGCGCGCTAATATAGATAATATAAATATTACTTTTGAATACGATACGTAGAGAACCATATGGCAAATCGTTAAAATGTGCGCGCGATGGCTCGCGGAAATGCGATGCGATAACGATCGTACATTAAATGATAGCCCTATTTTCTGGCATGTGTGGTATCCCCCCCTCCTTTTCCGATGAAGATAATGGCACGGTTGTTTCGAAATTTGATTTCGAAATAACGCAAACATAAACAACAACAGTAATTTTAAATTATTACGTTTTTAAAATCGTTTATCACATTAGATTTTCTAAATTACATCATTAAAATCCAAATAAAATGACTAATGGATAGTCGACAATATTTTCAATTACACCTGTGTTAATAAACGTTTAAATGAAACTCGACTGGAAGATTATACAAGTATTACATCTCAGTACAGATTGCTTTTTTTTTTATTTTTTTAAAGTTAAATCTGTGCAGTGGAAGGGAGTCAGATTTTTTTTTAAGGTTGTCTACTGGTTCCTATTTAAAAGTTACTCAAAAGGTAACTTTTAAAGCCCTTAATTTTATATATATTACTTAAAAATAAAACAATTAATACTTGTTCTAATTTTATCTACTGATAAAAACTACAGGATTTATGTTTTTATAACAAAGATTATCACAGTTTAATTCAGAGTAGATTAAAAAAAAAACTTTTTAACTAAAAGAAGTCATAGTAAATAAATATTCTATTATTTACAAATATAAGAACAATGGCATAAATTATTATAATGTTTGAAATTGTGACATTATGCGAATTGCTAAAAATTTCCAGTGAAAAATTATATTGTACAGTACATATATATATAATATAAATTCAGCAAGATACTTATATAAAATACAGTAGGATTTACAAACTTAATAACTCCCAGAGCAAGTTATTAAATATGACAGATAAAACAAAAATTATGTACATGTATGGTGTATATATATTAATTTTTAAATAAAAGTAACACAGGAATAGAATAAAATTCAACCAAGAAATTAAAATTATTTCCATTTTACCTGTGATAAACTGTCGATACTTAAAAACATACATTCAGAATACCATTAAATAACATGTAAGTACAGTATACGTACTTAAATATTTTAATAACAAAGCAAAACAGTATAAAAAAATTTTTTATGTATTATTTAAAAAACTGTCTTTTAAATTACAAGCACACATATAATAGATTTTGTGCAAATAAAACTTTAATATGAATAATTTAAAGACATTAAAAAATATCAACAAGTCTTTTTTTTAATGTTGTTCCTTAAATAATGAATTACAAAATACTGAATTTTGTATTTTGTTTAAAATCTCTAAAGATAAGAATCTAATAAAATGTTCTGTATTGAATAATTTATAAGAAGAAAAAAAAAGAAAAGAAAATGGCAACATTATTGAAGAGATACATTTTTGAATACAAACTTCATGATATATATATATATTGTAAATATAGACATCACTTTAATTAATATGTTTCTTCTTTTAGAATGTTTTTTAAGAAAAATAATCTATTCAAACGCTCGAAAAATAGCAAAAGATTTTCGAAGAAAATGATTCTTCGTGGCTTATTTATTAAGTGATTAACAAGACCGAAAATCGGATATATTTAATATAAAACTTTTGTTTTATTTGTCTTTATAAAATAGAAACTAAGTTAAATATAAATTTATATAATTGCTATTACATTTCATAACATATTCTCTAAAGTATTGATGAAAACTATTAAATTACAAGCAGTGTAAAATATGATTGTTGTCATTCTTGTTTAGGTTAAAGAACATAATTAAAAAAATAAAATAAAATAATAATAATAATAATAATAGCATTTTTACAAGAGAATAAAATGTAATAAGTAATTAATGAACAAAAAGGTTTTCTACAAATACAGATAACCTTAATTATTCTAGATCAGGTTAAAGAATAATACAATAAACACTGGCATGATTAAAAACTAGTTGATTGTCGTTAACTTGGTAACACGCATTATTATTTGAAGAATATTCAAGCATAAGAATCATTCAATGCATATATACATAAAATCTGTTTTTATTAAATTATACAAACTTATTTACAAATAAAAAAGTAAAGAGTAAGGAAATGAGAAAATTTTAATGCTTCAACTATTCCCAGTGTAAATAACATCTGTTAACTTTAAGAATTATTAGAAAATAAATGTCGACTTTATTCAAGATACGAGAGAACTAACGTGAATGCAGATACGGTAAATGTATAAAATTGATAAACTACGTTCTTAATTTATTTCAAATTTCATCATATTTATTATATGTATTCAAAAAAAATTTTTTTTTTTTTCGAAATTGCAAATACAATCTGAAATAAAAATGTATTTGATAAAACTAATATAATTCAACATTTTAAATTGAATTTTAAATTAGATGATTACATGCAAACTCATCTACTTCTCATTCAGATGATTCAAATGCTATTCAGTTATACACTTACATGTTGAAATAAAAATTTGCTTGATACTCCGACAAATTATCAATATTGCCCGGATAATAAAAGTCATACATTTACATGATTTACATTTTATTTCATCAATTTTTTTTCTTTTTTTTGACTTTTCATCAAAATTCAATCAAATATTTCCCAAGTTGGAGTACTAATCAAACACTAAAATTTTTTTTTATGGACATTTTTCTTATCAGTTTTTAACAATTTTCCTTAAACAGCATTTATATATTGATACCGAAATAAATGATGCAGATAAGTTCTTAGTATCCTCTGCGTTAGTATAAAACTTACTTCTCTCGAGAATCGATATCTAAATTGGAGATAAAGATCAAACCAATATCAAATTAATTGTTGCAATATACATTCAAATTACAATTCAGAAAACCGCATTCAAGAATCCCGTTTTATCAAACAAATCGCTTAACTTATCTAATAACAGATTTTTTAATGTAATATACAGGAAAATAATTGAAAAAAATTCCTTCAATAAGTAATTTAAATAAATCTTAGTGCCATAAATATACTTTGGTATTGCTCTCTTTTAAAATAAAATACATCCCATTTAATTAACCTGTAATTTGTTTAATTATAAAATCCATTTCGTCATAAATCATAAAAAGTAAACAAGATTTTTATTTATTTATTTATCTTAAATTATATTTTAAATTAAAATTTTTCAAATCTAGAGGGAATAGAAATAAAAAAAAAACATGTTAAAATTTATAAATTTTACTACAGAAATTTGATGATATCATGTTATTAAATTTATAAATGTAATTGATAAAAAAAACAAAGTAAATAAATTTAGTAAATATTTTAAAATAAAAAATAAATTATAAGAAATTAAATATCAAAGAGAAAGCTGTTTTTATTAAAACATAGGGTCTTCATATTTACAAAAAAAAAAAAAAATTTGTTTTCATTTATCCTAAATTGTTCATAAATATTAATGCACTATTTAAAATACATATTTCAAGAATTAAAAACAGTCTTAATGCAACTGAAGTGTTGTATTTTCTACATTCATCTGCAACAACAAATATTTAAACGCGATTCTGCATTGTTATAATTTGACTTTTATGAGTTATTAATTAATATTGGCGTGACCTGTATTTTATATATCTAAATATTGATTTCTAAAAGATTTTTACACTTAATAAAAGAACCAAAGCAATGCATAAGAAAAATAAGAATAAGGATATTTATTAAAAACAACAATAATAATAATACTAAACTATCAGATTCGGTATCAAACACCTTTCTAACACAATTTCATCAGTCTATCTTAAAAGACTTTTCATAATTTTAAATAAGAAAGAATCTTGATTATTCTACATTGTTATGCTGCATTGGAAAAGTAAGAATGTAAAATTGTTCAGAGTGTACAAAATCATAAAAAAATTAAGCAAATAAATTTATGTAATTTGCCAGTTGGTTGTTTTTTTGGCTTAAGAGTCTGTTAGACTAAACCGTACCAGACATTATCATAAAGAAAACGTAAGTAAATATATAATAAACACAGAATATGAAAAATAAGGTAAACAGGTTAATGGCAAACAAGGCCTTGCAGAATCAATCTGTTAAAGGACTAGTAATTAATTGTAAAACTGTTAGAGAGAGTACCATTCACCAGATAATTTTCACAGATATAACTTTTAGATAACTGAAAACCTGTAAGAGTTTACCTCCTCTTCCTAATATTTATTTTTATATTCATTGTAATCAATCCAGTAAATTAATCTATTTACAATATTAATTATATTTTTAGAATAATTAATGTAAACAGATCATTTTAAATAAGATTATGTATTTGTTATAGTAAACCTTTTTCTTTTTTATAACAGTAATAAAAATTCGAGCAGATTACATATATAAAAACATATTTGTTTTACAAATCTTTCCTAAAAGACAATTTCAAATTCTACTTTACATAAATAATTTAACAGAAATTATGACTAAAAAATATCAAATGTTAATAAACTAAAGAAATTTAGAGAAAAATTTTTCATTTGAACTAAACTTTGTTGCAAATTGTAAATGTTTATTACATAAAATTTAATTTGACACATCTATCCAACTAACTTTATTGAGATTTTCGATAATTTATAAGAATTCCCCCCTCTCTCTTCTAATATTACTCCCAGCCCAAAATAATGTTCTGTAATTTCCTTTTCCATCTCAAATAATTCAAAAATCAGATTTAATTTTTTTAATGTCAATAAAGTAGATAAATTTTGTCTTATTTCTTTTCCTTTTATACAAGATAAATCTTTAGATTTATTTAATGTATGAAAGTTTAAAAAGTCAATTTATATTCAGAAAAATTTTTACTATACAAAATCAAAATTTAGTTCCTTAAAAAAATGTAAATAATACTATTTGTTTATTTGATTAAAACATAGAAAGTTGACATTTAAAGACAGTAAATATAATATAGAAGAGTATTTTTAGAGCAGAATATAGAGCTATCCATTATATGTGATCATTAGAAAAGGGAAATCAGATCAAATTTCTTAATGTTCTAAAACAGACCTAAGATATCATGTGATATATACATATCATATAACATTTAAGTAATTTATATAATGATTGTAAACTTTTTTACTGAAAAAAATATTGGAGCTTGGAAATAAAATAGTAAACTATTCTATAATGTATAATAATAATGTTGAGTCATTATATATTGATTTTCAGCAAGTAAATAGAATGATTCACTACTTTTTGAGAGAGATTTAAAACAAATTTACCATCTGTAATACTAAAAGAGACAAACTATTATTCATTGCTCATTGTTTTTATTTACTAACATAGATTCTTTTAGTTAAAATTTATTGTCATCCTCATCTGAGTTCTCACAGAAGACCATTTACATTATTAAAAAATTTTCATGAAAGTGATTTAAAATAGAAATTCTCCTAAGTGTAATATAATATAATTTTTGCTTTGAAAAAATGGAAATAAAAATTTAATTTCTATTTTTAATGAATAAAAGTAGAGTAAAGAAGTGTTAATTCAAACAAGGACAAAAATTTTAAAATTAATTTTTATATATTTTATTCATTCATTCTCTTAAACAAAACATTTATTTACACGTTAATGAATGAATTGTAAACTACTACTCTTAAACTGAGTGTTTTTGTTTTTTTTAAATATATAAATGCTATAAAAATAGATACTTTATATTTGTTTACTATTATGAACTGTATTATATTGCAAGGTACAACGATAAAACATTATGTCTGTCTGTTGAATATTATTAAAATAAAATAAGATAAATTAATCTCTAATTGATTTTGTTATCTTATTTATTACAAATAAAAAGGCCATTCATATAAATTTTATTGATATTAAATTTGATATTTTATAGTTTATTCATACTGTATACACTTTCATTTCCTAAATACAATGTAACGTAAATCAAATTTAAGACTATAAAATCTCGAAATACTGTATTTGGATTTCTCAGAATAATGTATAACAATGCATGTGATTGTGATGTAATATTGGTCTTATAATTAATTAATATTAAAGTAGAAACATAAAAACATCAGAACAAATAAAAGAATACAAAAGTTTAATATACTTTGAAATAAGTGGAAACGTCTAGGCATCTCGCCTAGACATTTCAGAAATAAAGAAGTTAAAGATAGATAAAAATATTACAAAAGAATTCATATAATGAAAAAGAAACAGGAAAAGATAGAGAAAAAGGGAATAGAGATTTAATTAGAACAGCAAGAAAAATAAGAACAAGAGAGGAATTGTATTGAATGAAAGAAGCCTATGATATGCAATATATCAGAAGGTTCAGGAACAACAATATTGCTGGAATCTATTTTCATTCTACAAAAATTGATTTAAGTTTACTAAGAATTCAGAGATGTCTATTTATGTGATAAAACTCCAAAACATACAAATAGTGGTTACCACAGTTTCAATATTCTTTTTCACTTTCTCAAATTTGTAATGTATAGGGATAGCCAAAAGGGAAGAAAAAGGAGCAAACTGTTCTAGGTCCCAAGAAATTAGGGTATCTACACAATTTTTTGTTTACTTCCTTTAATATAATAATTTAATACGCTTTTCTTTCCCAATATGTATTTTGCCCCTAGTCCTCATCATCATCTGGGAAACCCTGGTAATGTATGCTAAGTTTTTACCTAAAGTAATAATATGTACAGTACAGTACATTGAATCAATGTAAAAATAAAGGAATTCATTATGATTATATTATTATTATTATTATAAATAAAAAATTTCTCAATAAAGTCTGGTCATATATATATATTATTAACAATAATGTTTGTTCATAAAGTGAATCATTTAATTCCAAGATTGAATGAACATACTTTCTCCAAGACAAATTATCTTAACTCATACTTTCTCAAAAATTACTGAACTATAACATTTTGAATACAGATTAAATCAGCTTTAAATGGTTCACAGCATTCAGCAAATCTAATGTGCAACAATCTAAATAAGTTTTTTTAATGGCATATATTGATCAACATAGATTTACCACCAAAAAATTTTAATAATACAAAAATATAATACTCTTATATATTTCTTGTTTTGGATTGTTATTACATATCTTTTCAAGCAATTTTTAAAATCAATGTTCACTGTATAAGGTGCTTCAAAAATGTTAACAGAAGAAATGTGCCTTTAGGATCTGTAAACTAGATGGAGAATGATTGAGACATGTTACAATGATAGAGAACAAGTGGAGACTAACTTTTTGAAATTAAAAATGAACATTTGTTATTAATTTACAGTAAATTATTTAAAGTTCTGTTTCCATTAAAATAATAACACCATGTAATTGTTAACATTTATTTGAAATACTTTGTCTAACAATTTGTAACACAGCATCAACCTAGTGAACCAATAATTATTTCAATCCAAATAACACAAATGTTAATAGTATGTCAGATCAAACTAGACAGATAATCCATGCAATGTTTTTGCATAATATGCATGAATTAATTTAGGACATCAAATAGAAATGACTTCAATTTAAAAATTAATATTTTAATAATAGAAAATTCAAATAAAATATATATACATATTTCTATTTCTTTAATTTTAATAATTTTTGCCTTATAGAATGATTTACAAACTATATAACTAATTTCAATAATAAAGAAATGAATGGAAGAAATTTTTCCAACTTAATGCTGCATAATAATAATAATCTATCAGCTTAAACCAGCAAATTTACATGTTTTTATACTGTCGACTTAATCAAAATATATAATTATATAAAATTATTACAAAATCAGAATCAAATTTTTTCAATTATATGCTTCTAAAACTAATTAAAATATTTAGTATTTAGATAAAATCTCTATAACGAGCTTAGTAATCAATATTATTTCAATTAACAGTAAGATATTGCCTGAAAACAATATCATATTTAAAAAATAATACATTTATAAATATTATAGCAATATTTTTAAAGACTTTCTAACTATAAATTGAATTTTCTTTCAAGATATTGATTGTAAATATTAAAAATGTATTAAAAAAACAAATAATTAATTATTTCTGAGGTTAAGATAAAAAAATTTATTAGAATTTTCAATATTTCAAGACTAATATAATATTTATAAAATATTAAAAAGATAATTGAATTTTAAAAAATTTCAATATTTATTTAATAAATACATCCAGCAAAATAAACATTTTCTATAATTAAAAATACATCGAAGTAGGAAAATCAAGAATAAACATTATATAAAAGATAAAAGTTATCCATAAAGTTGATTAAAAATAGATCATAACATGTTTGGAAAGAAAGAGGGTTAAAACAGCTTATTTATCATTTATTATGTAATAAAAATAGTATTCTCATACATGTAGACTGTAATTTTCTCATATAAGAATTAAAAGCAACAAAATAATACAAAGAAAATTAAGACAGCATATGAACTGCATGCTTTCAACAAATATATAAAAGATTCAACTTAATATAATAAACAGAAGCAATGATCCATATAACCGACGTTCATAAAATCAAAATCAGAACAATTGAGAAATAATCATTAAAATAATGCAGTTATTTAAAACAATATTTTAAATTAAAATATCAGAAAATAACTATTAAAAAATATCATATACCGTTAACATTTCACTTATTTATTAAATTACAGGCATGAAAATTATTAATCAAATACAACAAAACTTGCTTTTCTTTACATGAAAAACTATTAAATTCTGAATTCACCTTTCTTAATTCTTCTTATTTATAACAAAATTTATTTTTTATAATCTCAAAGTAAAATAGAAATAAATACAATATTTATACATTTCTAAAAATACTGAAATCCTATTTAAACTTGCTTGATATTATTTTAATTAAAGAACTCATTAAAAAATATTTGATGTTACAGAAAGAGATGGAGGAAATACACATAAAATTTTCAGATACACAAATTAAAAATCATAATTACCAATGTTATTTTAGTTTTTACTGAACTATTGTTTATAAAATTCAGTTTCTTTATCACTGAATATTTTAGAAACTTACCATTTATTTATTTTATATACTTTACTTAAATTTAAAAAGTGCTTGATGTACAAATTACAAATAAAAATCATTCGTAATCATCAGATCAATTATAAATTAATCCACTTAATGAAAGTAATAATGAAACAAATACTTTTTTAATCATATTAGTTTCTAATTGATCTAAACACTAAATTTTAAAGAAAGTACTGGTATTTCTACTCTTCAAAATTTAGTATTTAATAATTGCTTATTCTATTCTGCTTTTATCAATTCATCAACATTCACATGTGTATTTATAACATGAATGAAATGAAGGTTTTATTTTAGGATATTATTAAACCATTGTATTCTATTTTTCTCTTTAGACAATAAAATAATTCCATTCATATATAATGATTACGCATTAATTATATACATATCAATAGTATGTGAATAATGAATATATAATTATTTCTTACATAATACATATTAATTTATGTTACATATTCCCACATACAAAAAAAATAACGTTAATTTATATGAATTTGTTAAACATTGACAATTATTTCATTATTCAGTGTATACATAAAATACATGTTAAATACTGTAAAGTCATATTACTTTTATTTAATATTATGGAATATTTTTTTATGGAATCCAAATAACATTTTTCATAAGAAAAAAAATAAAAATCACCTAATGTTAACCTTCCTACTCCAACCTTGACATATCACCTCAAAATTCAACTCCAAACAACTTATGATGGATGGCTGCTTAACAACTGGCTGAGTATATTGAAAATCTATTTCAATTTTTCTTTAAGCCAACAAATAAATAAATGGAGAGGAAAAACAAAATAAAAATATATGATATAGTGGAATAGCCTAAAATGTCCAAAAGTTAAATTGTGATTCAATTCTATCATAAACTATCAGGATATAACTTGTCAATTTTTTTATCCAATTTCATGGGCAATTTCATCAATATAAAAANTTGTTTAGGTTAAAGAACATAATTAAAAAAATAAAATAAAATAATAATAATAATAATAATAGCATTTTTACAAGAGAATAAAATGTAATAAGTAATTAATGAACAAAAAGGTTTTCTACAAATACAGATAACCTTAATTATTCTAGATCAGGTTAAAGAATAATACAATAAATACTGGCATGATTAAAAACTAGTTGATTGTCGTTAACTTGGTAACACGCATTATTATTTGAAGAATATTCAAGCATAAGAATCATTCAATGCATATATACATAAAATCTGTTTTTATTAAATTATACAAACTTATTTACAAATAAAAAAGTAAAGAGTAAGGAAATGAGAAAATTTTAATGCTTCAACTATTCCCAGTGTAAATAACATCTGTTAACTTTAAGAATTATTAGAAAATAAATGTCGACTTTATTCAAGATACGAGAGAACTAACGTGAATGCAGATACGGTAAATGTATAAAATTGATAAACTACGTTCTTAATTTATTTCAAATTTCATCATATTTATTATATGTATTCAAAAAAAATTTTTTTTTTTTTCGAAATTGCAAATACAATCTGAAATAAAAATGTATTTGATAAAACTAATATAATTCAACATTTTAAATTGAATTTTAAATTAGATGATTACATGCAAACTCATCTACTTCTCATTCAGATGATTCAAATGCTATTCAGTTATACACTTACATGTTGAAATAAAAATTTGCTTGATACTCCGACAAATTATCAATATTGCCCGGATAATAAAAGTCATACATTTACATGATTTACATTTTATTTCATCAATTTTTTTTCTTTTTTTTGACTTTTCATCAAAATTCAATCAAATATTTCCCAAGTTGGAGTACTAATCAAACACTAAAATTTTTTTTTATGGACATTTTTCTTATCAGTTTTTAACAATTTTCCTTAAACAGCATTTATATATTGATACCGAAATAAATGATGCAGATAAGTTCTTAGTATCCTCTGCGTTAGTATAAAACTTACTTCTCTCGAGAATCGATATCTAAATTGGAGATAAAGATCAAACCAATATCAAATTAATTGTTGCAATATACATTCAAATTACAATTCAGAAAACCGCATTCAAGAATCCCGTTTTATCAAACAAATCGCTTAACTTATCTAATAACAGATTTTTTAATGTAATATACAGGAAAATAATTGAAAAAAATTCCTTCAATAAGTAATTTAAATAAATCTTAGTGCCATAAATATACTTCGGTATTGCTCTCTTTTAAAATAAAATACATCCCATTTAATTAACCTGTAATTTGTTTAATTATAAAATCCATTTCGTCATAAATCATAAAAANGAGAACAAGTGGAGACTAACTTTTTGAAATTAAAAATGAACATTTGTTATTAATTTACAGTAAATTATTTAAAGTTCTGTTTCCATTAAAATAATAACACCATGTAATTGTTAACATTTATTTGAAATACTTTGTCTAACAATTTGTAACACAGCATCAACCTAGTGAACCAATAATTATTTCAATCCAAATAACACAAATGTTAATAGTATGTCAGATCAAACTAGACAGATAATCCATGCAATGTTTTTGCATAATATGCATGAATTAATTTAGGACATCAAATAGAAATGACTTCAATTTAAAAATTAATATTTTAATAATAGAAAATTCAAATAAAATATATATACATATTTCTATTTCTTTAATTTTAATAATTTTTGCCTTATAGAATGATTTACAAACTATATAACTAATTTCAATAATAAAGAAATGAATGGAAGAAATTTTTCCAACTTAATGCTGCATAATAATAATAATCTATCAGCTTAAACCAGCAAATTTACATGTTTTTATACTGTCGACTTAATCAAAATATATAATTATATAAAATTATTACAAAATCAGAATCAAATTTTTTCAATTATATGCTTCTAAAACTAATTAAAATATTTAGTATTTAGATAAAATCTCTATAACGAGCTTAGTAATCAATATTATTTCAATTAACAGTAAGATATTGCCTGAAAACAATATCATATTTAAAAAATAATACATTTATAAATATTATAGCAATATTTTTAAAGACTTTCTAACTATAAATTGAATTTTCTTTCAAGATATTGATTGTAAATATTAAAAATGTATTAAAAAAACAAATAATTAATTATTTCTGAGGTTAAGATAAAAAAATTTATTAGAATTTTCAATATTTCAAGACTAATATAATATTTATAAAATATTAAAAAGATAATTGAATTTTAAAAAATTTCAATATTTATTTAATAAATACATCCAGCAAAATAAACATTTTCTATAATTAAAAATACATCGAAGTAGGAAAATCAAGAATAAACATTATATAAAAGATAAAAGTTATCCATAAAGTTGATTAAAAATAGATCATAACATGTTTGGAAAGAAAGAGGGTTAAAACAGCTTATTTATCATTTATTATGTAATAAAAATAGTATTCTCATACATGTAGACTGTAATTTTCTCATATAAGAATTAAAAGCAACAAAATAATACAAAGAAAATTAAGACAGCATATGAACTGCATGCTTTCAACAAATATATAAAAGATTCAACTTAATATAATAAACAGAAGCAATGATCCATATAACCGACGTTCATAAAATCAAAATCAGAACAATTGAGAAATAATCATTAAAATAATGCAGTTATTTAAAACAATATTTTAAATTAAAATATCAGAAAATAACTATTAAAAAATATCATATACCGTTAACATTTCACTTATTTATTAAATTACAGGCATGAAAATTATTAATCAAATACAACAAAACTTGCTTTTCTTTACATGAAAAACTATTAAATTCTGAATTCACCTTTCTTAATTCTTCTTATTTATAACAAAATTTATTTTTTATAATCTCAAAGTAAAATAGAAATAAATACAATATTTATACATTTCTAAAAATACTGAAATCCTATTTAAACTTGCTTGATATTATTTTAATTAAAGAACTCATTAAAAAATATTTGATGTTACAGAAAGAGATGGAGGAAATACACATAAAATTTTCAGATACACAAATTAAAAATCATAATTACCAATGTTATTTTAGTTTTTACTGAACTATTGTTTATAAAATTCAGTTTCTTTATCACTGAATATTTTAGAAACTTACCATTTATTTATTTTATATACTTTACTTAAATTTAAAAAGTGCTTGATGTACAAATTACAAATAAAAATCATTCGTAATCATCAGATCAATTATAAATTAATCCACTTAATGAAAGTAATAATGAAACAAATACTTTTTTAATCATATTAGTTTCTAATTGATCTAAACACTAAATTTTAAAGAAAGTACTGGTATTTCTACTCTTCAAAATTTAGTATTTAATAATTGCTTATTCTATTCTGCTTTTATCAATTCATCAACATTCACATGTGTATTTATAACATGAATGAAATGAAGGTTTTATTTTAGGATATTATTAAACCATTGTATTCTATTTTTCTCTTTAGACAATAAAATAATTCCATTCATATATAATGATTACGCATTAATTATATACATATCAATAGTATGTGAATAATGAATATATAATTATTTCTTACATAATACATATTAATTTATGTTACATATTCCCACATACAAAAAAAATAACGTTAATTTATATGAATTTGTTAAACATTGACAATTATTTCATTATTCAGTGTATACATAAAATACATGTTAAATACTGTAAAGTCATATTACTTTTATTTAATATTATGGAATATTTTTTTATGGAATCCAAATAACATTTTTCATAAGAAAAAAAATAAAAATCACCTAATGTTAACCTTCCTACTCCAACCTTGACATATCACCTCAAAATTCAACTCCAAACAACTTATGATGGATGGCTGCTTAACAACTGGCTGAGTATATTGAAAATCTATTTCAATTTTTCTTTAAGCCAACAAATAAATAAATGGAGAGGAAAAACAAAATAAAAATATATGATATAGTGGAATAGCCTAAAATGTCCAAAAGTTAAATTGTGATTCAATTCTATCATAAACTATCAGGATATAACTTGTCAATTTTTTTATCCAATTTCATGGGCAATTTCATCAATATAAAAATAAAAGAATATAATGTTAAAACAACAACACTGTTTTCTTAAGATTATATTAAACAAAAACAAAAAAAGTTATATTCTCTATTGCTTTTAATATTATCATTAAAAATTATTATAATAACTAAATTAATAAACATAATTATTTAATAACTGTTTATTTTTAATCAGTAACAAATGCAAAGACATATATTACTATGTATATTTATAAGCTACAGATGATATAATTGTGCATGAGACTTATTTTTGTTTTTAATTATTGAATAGTATGTTTTTGATTTAAATAAAATTTTAATTTATAAAAAATAAATTAAATTTTTCATAAATAAATAAATTAAATTTTGAAAACCAGCAACAAACGAGATGCTATTTATCTGGAAATTAATTATGTATATAAAATTTTAAAATATTTCAAAAAATTATCGTTATCTGAATTAAAAACATTATTTTAACATTTAAAACTACTCTTTATTTAATATTTATTCCTAAGAATAATATAATAATAATGATGATGACTAAATGTGGTAGTATTCTTTAATTGTATTTAAATTATTTTGCTAAATCTTTAATTTATATCTTTGTTCGAATCTATAAAAGTAATTGGCATTTTTCTTATTTTCTATAATATACAATTATTTCAATATTCTCTCCAATATACCATTATATAAATGTATAATTTTGTCTAACAATTGGAATTAATAGCAAAAAACACAAACAATATAAAAATTACTAATCATATTTAATTGCTTTGTATGTATGTATTTATTATTTTTATATATATACAATTATAATAATACAAAAATAATATAAATAAACAATAAATCATTGCATTACACATTTCAATATGTATATACTGAATAATAATATATTTATTACATGTACTGTACAATAAATATAAATTTATTATTATAAGTCAACACAATTTAATTTATGAATATTTAATGTTAATTAATTCTAAATTATTTTTACATAAAATATGATTAATTTTTGAAAATTTTTAATAAAATTGAAATTATAAATAATGAATCTGAATGAAAATATTCATAATTTGCTCTTGAAAATATTTCTATAACATCAAATTTCAAGCAATTCTATAAAAACTAAATGAAAAAATTGTAAAAAAAATCAACATTTTTCAATTTAACATCACAGATTTGTATCTAAAGAATTTTTTCTAGACAATACTATAAATTAGTCTTACAGTATTCAAATTAAAACAACCCAGGTAACTTAAATGTAAATTTCTGTATTTGAAAAGATTATGTTCCGTCAATCAAGTGTAAATACTGAAAAAAAACTTATGGAAAATAAAAAGTTAAGGAACTTCGATACATTAAAAAAAAAAAACAAAATTAAGAACAGTTTTACTTATTGTATAAACTATTATTCTGAAAATAAAATGATATACACCAGTGATTGTCTTGTCGAGGGTGGTAGAAGACTTAAGAGAGCACCAGAAGGTAAAGGGCTGTACTGGTGTTGAAAGACAAAGAAAATAAAAATTCATTTTAGAACAAAAAATAAAATTATATATAAGAAATATATGCACTAAAAAGAATGGTAGTCCAAAACACTTTGGAAACATCAATATATACAATAAGAAAGAATATTTGTAGAATAACAATCATAACAATAGACTAACAGTTGAAGGCAAATAAAAATTGAATACATGATTTGTAAATTTTAATATCAAACAATTCCCAATAAACAGAGCAGCAGTTTTCTAATGCTCAAATATTATCAAAATATACTTATACCAATTCAATTATCAGGCTATCATGAATTATAATGTGTTATTACATATTAGAATAAATCAAAAATGCTTTTAAAACAATAATAAACACTGTTCAAAACTGAAAAATTTTTATATCTGAAGAAAAAAAAATTTGTAATTTTTCAAAATCACACAGTAATAATTTTTAATTAAATTTATTCACTTTAATAATATAAAATGATGATTAATTCACAAAATATTTATGATTTGTATCTGTAATTTGAAGAGAGTTCTTCATTTTTTGATTAATTTCAACAACCAAACTCAAGAATATAAATCATCCTCTGTTTTCTAACATTAACAGTATGATATCCTCTATTAATTTTGAATGCCATTACTAACTCTTCAACAATTCTTATTTACCAGCCTTGTCTTCTTTCATAGATCATTTCAGCTTCTCACTTTGCATAAGTATTTTGGAAATAAAAATCTCAATGCTATAATATTCTTTCCAAACCTCACTATAAGAAAACTACAACATTGATATGATAACAATAGATATATAAGTACATTAAAATTATTTCATATTAAATAAATTGTTGATTTCTATTTACTGAATTATAATATTTAGAGCCAATAATTTAAATTTGCTTAATTTCTTTTGTAATTTATATAAAGTATCACAACTAAATAAGAATAACTTATCTATTCCTCTAATTTGATTCTCCTTTTCATTACATGATCTGCTTCCACGAAAAACTTGAATAAACTTTCAAGAACTTGATGCTCTGTGAAAACTTTACAATATTGAATTTAGATGCTATCTCAGAGTGACTTTTTCTTCTTCTTCTGGACTGTCACATATATATCAATTAAATTTGCCATTTTGATTGTTATAAAGCATTAAATTTTTTTTAATTTTAAGTTTTTAACAAATGTTTCATTTTTATTATTATTTGGCTTGCCTGCAAAATGCAGAAATTTGAATAACTTCATTTTTCAAAAGCTTTTTCCAACAGATATTTAGTATTTATTCAAAGTATAAACAAGCAAACTTTTCAATTGTTAATTTAAAATGTTATATATGCCCAAACAAATATTTTTCAGAAACAATATTTTAAAATATCAGTGAAACAGATTTTTCCTATGAAAAGATCTGAATTATAGGATTGAACTTAAAAATTATTTTTGCTAGTCAGATATTTCTATTCATATCGGAATAAAATATATATAAAATCAGACCTGATCTGCTGCTGCAACTGTTTAATTCATATCTACACATACATAAATATTTGTATTTAAGGGCAAATATATGAATAATCACATATATCCCCAGAAGGAAGCTCCAGAAAATCATTTCATTTTGAAAATTTATAAGATTTAAATTAGTAAACGAAATTTTGTTTAATATATAACTTAAAATTATTCCTTTTGATCCAATTTTCAAACAGTTATAGAAAAATTAAATTCTTAGAACAGTTTAAATCTTTAGAAGTTTAACTATTTTAATAATTATATAAATTATTCTGTAAAAAAAAATTAAGAATAGTTAATTATTAATTTAGAATAAATTTTTCCATTAATCTATAAAACTCTTAATGAAACATTTTCATAATACAAAATTATATATTTTCAGACATTTAAAAAACATTTATTTTAAACGTTGCCAAAATCAGTTTATAATGCACATAAATTATTTTCTCCCCAAAACTTATAAGAAAAAAAAAAACTTAGCAAAAATACAAATTTTATTAATTTAATTTATTTTAAGTAAAAAATAAAAACAATACTGTTCAAGCATAAGAAATACTTCCTATCCATTAATCTGAAGTTAAGTACACAGACATAAATATTCAAATGTAATAAGAAAAAAATTGATGTATGCAATGAACAACAGCTAATTTAAATGAAGAATCATGTGGGATTCTTTTGAATCGTATAAATGGAATAAATTTAAATTTATTAAAATTAACTTTAAGAAAAATTAGTTAAGATAATCCTGTGAATATATTACATTAACTTATAATTCCATTAACAGAATGAAAACAACAGCAGCAAAAAATATCCAAAACATATATAGAAATACTCAGTCTACAAAAATGTGCTTTAAAATATTACAATTAAGTTATTAAGTTACAAATAAAAAAAAATACCAATGCTTATATATATATTCATATTTTTACACACTTAAGAAAATAAAACATTCTCAGATATGAGTGAATGAACATAAAAAGAATACACAAGAATCACAGAGAATATGTATTTAAAATCTATTTTAAATGAAATAAATGCATTAATCCTATTGTCTATAAAATAAAAATAGAATAGAATAATAAATAAATTAAATTAACTTTATTATCTATCATTCAATTCCATAAATCTTCAGAAAAAAATGCTTTTTATATTTTCAAAGTATCCAACAAACTCACAATAATTTGCTAAACATTTTATCTTTTATTGCCTTTCTGTAACAGAAAAAAAGAGTATATTCAAAACTGTAATTAATATCTAATTATTAATGTCAGAAATATAATAATATACAAATTTTGACTAAATCAATAAAATCAAAAGAACTACATAATTGTTTTTTTTTCTCATTTTTAAAATATCTTTACTTTTTTCCTGGTTACTTTAATAAAGTATCCAAATGTTTTAACTGTTGATGATTTTATCCAATAAATTGATGTTTTCTATGACATTTTGCTTTGTTTTATATTTCTTGTAAAAAAAAAACAGATTTATTTGTCTCATTATCTTAAAAGTAATAAATATATATATATTTTATTTTAGAAATTTCATCAAAAAAGCTGTTCATTTTCTCAAAGTAATGTAAATGATATAATTCAATTTACACAAATTTTAAAATTATCCAAAATCAATATCAAAATTAAACCTTAATAAATATATTTTACACAAGATCAAAAAAACAATAATTACAGTAATTTAAATAATAAATTTCAGCTTTTTTGAAATTTTACCGAATTATTTAGATATAAAAATTTAATATTAAAAATAATTACATTTCTAACAGATCTATTAATGCAACATGGTGAAATATTTGCTGCATAAAATAATAAATCCAATAATATTTAAAATATGTAAAAATAAACGTGTTACCAAAAACATCAAATTTTAATATAAACAAGTTCAAACATATTTCACAAGCATATATAAAAAATATACATAAATATGTACTGTGCATATAAAAGTTGATGTTCAATTGATAAAAATGTAATAAACATAAAATACTTTTCAAATATTTTGTAATACTGACTCAATAAACAAACTGTTTGGCTATAGATATCAAAATTACTTTGAAATATTCTCAGCTTCATTTTAGTCCATCTTCAGCATCTATGTATTTTCTACTATTTTACTACGAAATAATATTTACTACAATTACATAATTATTTCACCATAAGTTATTAATCATTAGCACAATCAACAAGTATGAATAATTAAATTTACTCTGTAAGGACAGTATCTGTAATTTGAAGAGAGTTCTTCATTTTTTGANGTAAAAAATAAAAACAATACTGTTCAAGCATAAGAAATACTTCCTATCCATTAATCTGAAATTAAGTACACAGACATAAATATTCAAATGTAATAAGAAAAAAATTGATGTATGCAATGAACAACAGCTAATTTAAATGAAGAATCATGTGGGATTCTTTTGAATCGTATAAATGGAATAAATTTAAATTTATTAAAATTAACTTTAAGAAAAATTAGTTAAGATAATCCTGTGAATATATTACATTAACTTATAATTCCATTAACAGAATGAAAACAACAGCAGCAAAAAATATCCAAAACATATATAGAAATACTCAGTCTACAAAAATGTGCTTTAAAATATTACAATTAAGTTATTAAGTTACAAATAAAAAAAAATACCAATGCTTATATATATATTCATATTTTTACACACTTAAGAAAATAAAACATTCTCAGATATGAGTGAATGAACATAAAAAGAATACACAAGAATCACAGAGAATATGTATTTAAAATCTATTTTAAATGAAATAAATGCATTAATCCTATTGTCTATAAAATAAAAATAGAATAGAATAATAAATAAATTAAATTAACTTTATTATCTATCATTCAATTCCATAAATCTTCAGAAAAAAATGCTTTTTATATTTTCAAAGTATCCAACAAACTCACAATAATTTGCTAAACATTTTATCTTTTATTGCCTTTCTGTAACAGAAAAAAAGAGTATATTCAAAACTGTAATTAATATCTAATTATTAATGTCAGAAATATAATAATATACAAATTTTGACTAAATCAATAAAATCAAAAGAACTACATAATTGTTTTTTTTTTCTCATTTTTAAAATATCTTTACTTTTTTCCTGGTTACTTTAATAAAGTATCCAAATGTTTTAACTGTTGATGATTTTATCCAATAAATTGATGTTTTCTATGACATTTTGCTTTGTTTTATATTTCTTGTAAAAAAAAACAGATTTATTTGTCTCATTATCTTAAACTTTATAGTTGAAAAATCGTGCCAACCTCATAAAAACACATACACAAACATCCATATATACAGAAATTAATAAAAATAAATAAATATATATACATATAAAGTTCCGATTTCACAATGGTCTGAAATAAGAACCACTGATCAGCAGCGGCGCCCTAAGACTATAAAAAATGGAGAAAAACAAGCTATAAAAAGTGCATCGTATGTTCATTATGTAAGAAGATACCTGTATTAATATATATGTAACTTATACAGGTATCCCTTATCCCTTGATTAACACAGTTAATTAATCTCTCGATGCTACAGCGTATATCAAAATTGCGTTAATCAAATATAGTGGTATCTCNCAAATTTTAATATAAACAAGTTCAAACATATTTCACAAGCATATATAAAAAATATACATAAATATGTACTGTGCATATAAAAGTTGATGTTCAATTGATAAAAATGTAATAAACATAAAATACTTTTCAAATATTTTGTAATACTGACTCAATAAACAAACTGTTTGGCTATAGATATCAAAATTACTTTGAAATATTCTCAGCTTCATTTTAGTCCATCTTCAGCATCTATGTATTTTCTACTATTTTACTACGAAATAATATTTACTACAATTACATAATTATTTCACCATAAGTTATTAATCATTAGCACAATCAACAAGTATGAATAATTAAATTTACTCTGTAAGGACAGTACCAGTCGAAATATTACAGTATTATTTAACTAATGATGTTTAATATTTCTTTGATAATTGATATCTATATAAATACTTTTAACAATAAATAAATATTCAGATATTAATTGTTATAAGAATTAAATAAGGAGTCAAAACAAAAAGGACAAATTATATTGCATAAAACATAATTAATGAACTTTAAATTATATCTTATATTTAAAAAATTAAAGTGGGAGGAAAATCAACATAATAGTAGATAGCATTTCACCTCATTATATTTTATTGATCTAGTTCAAAAATAAATCTTTTTGAGATTATAAATATAATAAATATAAAATTACTCTCTTTTCCTAAAATATAAGCTGATTTATTTTAATGTTTGTTTATCTAATCTTATATTTATATCAAGATTTAATAAAATGTAATACATAAAAAAAAATAGAGATTCTTCTTATTAAAAATTTTGGCATTTAATATACAGAAATTATCTAATATATCAATAAATACTGCTATTACACTTCAAAATATATTCATATTCTGAAATTATTTTAATTAACATTTCAATTTATGTCCATGTCAAATAAATATACAGTATAATGAGTATTAATAACTGAATTTAGTGATGAATTATATGAAAGATATATGAAAAATCAAAGAGCACAAATAAGTTAATGAAATATAAGTTTTCCTCAAAATATTTTACAAAAAATTGAAAATTCAATAAGTTTAAATTGAGCTCATTTTTATATAAATTAAACAGCAAAAATAAACTTTAAAGTTCATTTTTGTTACTTTATATAGTTGTTTTATATTAAAAATTTAATTCCTATATCCAAAAAATACAATAATAAAAACTTCTTATAACTTATTCCCTATACAATAGTAATATTGGATTAACAATTAGAATGCAGGTGTAAAAATAGCTGTTTAGTATAATTTGTCACATCTCATCATGAGAGCAGCTGAAAGAAAACTTTATTTGAAAACTAAATGTAATTGAAAGTAAACAAACAATATATAAATAAAGTTTTTAAAAAAAGTTTCAAATGTATTTGATTACATCATTTTACCATTCACTATCTTTTTAATAATTTATGCAGTCTTTCATGAAAAAAAAATTATTATTATACAAATAGACATTGTAATCAAGAATTCTCGTCCTGAGAAAAAGGCACCTTCATTTTTTATTCTTACTTCTTGAGAAGTTTTTATTTAGAAGTTTTTCATTTAAGACATTTGAAAAATTGTTTGTAAAAATTACAGAAATTTCAGGAATTAATAATAAAACTAACAGTATTTTAAATATACATGTTCAGCAAAGGAGTATTTTAATTGTATTACAATTTTTATATATTTAAATAGTTGCAGAATGGGATGCATACCAAAATCTGAGACAATATCCATCTGTATTTCACCTGCTGTGAAGGAAAATCTTTGTATACTTTCAAATGTACAAGCTTTTTCCTTCACAAGAACAATAAAATGCAGCTACAAGCATTCTCCGCTTAACATTACTGATTGATTCCTGAAAGTCGAATGTGCTGCATGAAAGTGTTAATCAGGAGTCTATTTCCCGTTTTGAACAGGAAAAATTTCAATGCATTACAATTGCAACCCAAAATCTTTAACTAGTTTCTTAAAATGTAACTAAAATGCAATAAAGTGACCATCTATAAATAACTATCATGTAAAAAAATAAAACTGTTAAAACATTGCTACCTAAACATTAAACAATTAACATAGTTTTTATCAAATAGTTTATTTGTAGCCTGTAAGCTATATCATAAACTTTATATTTATTGATACTTTGTATACTTTTCAAAGTCTGTACACACAATTCTGAATTTTTACTAAGTATATTTGGAATAAATAACAGACTTTTTCTTCATATCATTTTGCTAAAAACTTATATTCATGCCCCAAAAACTCTCTACAGATTTTTCCTAAATACATATCAATATATCAACCAAAAGCATTGTATTGAGAGATTCATGTGTTATATGAAGTTTGGATGTTAAACATTAAGAGAGAGTTCTAACAGAAAAACCATAAACTGGGAAGTGATTCTGTGAGATCTGCCTGTATATCAGGCCAGCCAACCCACATCCCACTGATGATTCTAAAAAAAAGAATATTTTAATGTTTTTTTTTTTTGCTTCATAAACAATAAAATAAATCAGAAGAATACTAATTAACATGCATTTCTACTAATTTATTAATCATTTCCTATCAGTTACTAAACAGTTGGTTGTTTAATCCTATTTGAATTCCTTTTAAAACAAATTGTTCATGTATCACGTATTTTATAAAATAAATTGTACGTTTATAAATTATAAATAGGAGAACATAATATACTAGTAGCCCGGGACGCCCCCTAGTGGGCATTGTTTACAAATTTCCATGAAGCACGGTTCCTTTGACTTTTTTGTTCCTATCAATATGCTCTACAGCTCTGTTAAAGTCCCAATGGTAAGATTAGGTGAAGAGGTGGCGACCCCCCAAACTGTAGCCCCCTGTGCGAACAATAAAGGCAAAGGAACCATATCCCTACTCGTGACCCTTCGCGAGATATAAGCCGCTGAAATAATAAATTACCATTACAAATATACTGAATTATATATATTGTTATATTGACCAAATAATAATTTATTGGCCAAATGAATAATAATAATTCATATTGTTAATTTAAATAATAATTAAAATTGTTAATTTGAATGTTTGAAATATGACACACGATAGGGGCGCCTCTAGTGTCCGTTTTCAAACGGTTACGGGACAGGACGGACGGACGGACGGATACCCATTGAATGGGTTATATATATAGATTTAAATATTCTTTATTTTCAAACTATAATTATAGTTTCCAATTTAAGGATAGTGTGATATATATTTAAATAATTCAAAAACAGTCGATTCATTAACCAGATGTAAATTAAATTACAAAGCTGTCAGAGATCATAAAATGAAAATGCTATATAAAAGATTCAAATTATTAAAATGCCAAAGACAATAAAAAAAAATAATGCTTTTTATTATCTTTAATGATTTCGTACTTTATACCAAATTAATGAATATTAATAAATACTTTAATGATTAAATTATATGTATATAATCAACAGCAATGTCATATAAACATGCAATTCATTGTTTTTAACAATATAAATAACTTTCTTGAACTGAATCAAGCTTTTGCAAGGTAATTATATTAACATAACTAGGATATTCTAAATTGTTAGAATTTCTATAACAATATCTCTAAATTTGAAATCTTAATTGCATTAAAATTGTTATCAGATGCTTCCAAAACATGGCTAGGAAACCTTGCACTTCAACACTGTTATCAGATAAACATTCCAAAATCACTGCTACCTGTATGTTTAGGTCAGTTGATATGTATTTTCCTGATGTAATTTCAATGATCTCATAGGATAAAGCAGGCTATTAAGAATAAAGCAGATGAAAAATTTAAACATTGGAAATTATCTCAATTTTAGTAATAATAGGAATCTAAATTTTTATCTTAATTGAAAAAATTTATTAGTCCACTTTTAATATCAAATCAAATGCATCTTTTTAGATAAAGTCACAGATATCATATAACCTGATATTTTATTTTGCAAATTGTATTTCAAGAAATATATTATAATCTATTTTAAAAATAAATCCATCAATTATTATGCAAAAGCTATCCTACTTGACCATTGCATTTCACTGTTACAAGTTGAAACAATTACATAGATATTAGAGACAAACACAGTGCATAAGGTAGACTAATTACAATTAAATACACAAACTGAACATATATCAATTTCAAGCTCTATTTACCTGAATCATCCTGTATATTTTTACTTACACAATACATAACAATATAATGTTCTATCTGCCATATTACCTGAAGACTGTTATATACTGTCGAAAACACTTGTTAATTAAACGTATTTACCAGTGCAGATAGACAGTTTTTAGATTTTCTTTCTTTTATTTTTAGTAAGTGGTGTCGCTTGTTTTTATCTCATAGACTAAATAAATTGAAATTCCTTTTTAACTATTAAAGAAAATGATTCCAGTAGAACATATCAATTTATTACAATATATAATTTATGTATGTTTAAAAATTTGCTTTAAAGTGTAACATGTTTTGAAACAAACTACATATTGAGTATAATCTACAAGTCACAAAAAAATAAAATAAAGAGTGAAATGATTCTTATCAAAAATTCAGTATGTTCTCTATCTGGAGTTTGTATACTTTTATATACAAGTATCTAAAATTGGAGTTTTTGAAAATTATATATGCTATAATAACAATTCTATAGAAGAGAAATGCTTTATTCAAACTTGATAGAGAAATAAATCATTCAAAAATTTTTAAGGTTTTTTCCCCCCTCCTGTTTCTACATTAATAGTTATTTTAACTTTCATTATTTTGGTATAACTATTTACTTTATAATGTTTAAATAGGTTCAAATGTTTCTTCGATCCAACAACAAAAAAATCAAAAACTAATGTATTGTTTCATAATTGCATATCATATTCACTCATTTGTATGAATGAAATTACAAGTGATAAATGACTTGCACACTATATTAAAACTAACTTTATTCAATCATAATTAAATATTTTCTTAATATAAGAATGTTTCTGATTTTAAATTAATTTCTAATATAAGTTTCAATCATCATCAGTGTATTACACAAGATGTTTTGAAACAAAATATAACTCATATTTTATCAATTTTAAATATTTGAATGAAATTTAACATTAAAGAGAAGTGAAGATTTCACTTAATGGACTGATGGTTTCTAAGGGGGAAAAAAAATGTTTTGAGGTCACTGTGACTTTAACTTCAAGCAAACTAAACAAAGAATCATATTAAAAATTCTGTAGAATAATCTAAAATTTGGTATAGAGATTAGAGATTTTTTTAATAGTTATCTATTGTTATCAGTTTTTATATTGTTAACAAAAAATTAATTTTAGATATTTTAGAAAGTTTTTTAAATATATGTTTACTGTACATAATCAAAGATATTTTCATTTGTAATTATATCTATTTATTGTAAACAGTAAATGTCAATTTGCAAATGGTGCACTTTTTATGAGTTATGTGCAAAATGGCAAAACTGGTTATGCTATATATTCAAAAATATACTTTAAATAACCTTTTAATCCCAGTAACATAATTATTTACAGCAAATGTTTTGGCCATGTTGAGGCTTTTAATATGATCAAAGTTCCAACAGAAAAATTTGAACACTAACTTAACCATAGAATCCTTGCAATGGTTACATTTATAACAGTTACATTTTAAAATATAATCATTCTAGCAATTCCACAGTTTAAATTTGAATTGTGTCCTATTTTGTTTTGAATGTAACAGTTGTAAGGGTTCTATGATTTTAGATAATATTTTTATTGAAGCTTTGATCATATAGTATTTAAAAGCCTGAAGAAATCATCTAACACTGTCAAAAATGTTTATTGTAAATAAAATAATTATACTGTTAGCATTAAAGGTGATATGAAGTATATTTTTGAGTACTTTTTATGAATTAAAAAAATCCTAGAAAAAAATTTATATATATATATAAATTTTGCATTGTTAAATTATACATACAATAAAAGTACAAAATTCTCTTCAAATTACTACCTTAAACTGTAGTTTAAAAGTAAAATTAAACAGTTATAACAACTTTCAAAGTAATATTTCAATGTAGATAATACTAATCTTCACATGAACTTTAACTTTTAATTTTATCTTTAACTGAGACAAGCAAAATTCATTGAACTGTACATCATTATCATATATGATGTATTAATCAGTTTAACATTAAAACTTTTTATTTTGATCATTTTAATAAAGTATGACTTGTTTCTCTGCATTATACATTTGTTTAAAGCTAATTATTTCATAAATTTTCAGAAAAAATAATTAATGTTATCTCACTTTAAATAAATAGTTTTTATTAAGATATCTTTCTATACAAATCTAAATTTTTAAAAATTAATTTCAATTAGTTATATAATGAATATTTATACTTTCATAATTCATAATTAAATAAAAATTGTAAAAAATAAGTCATATTAATTTAAAAATTGAAGTTATTTTAGTAATATGATAAGCTATTTATGTTTCTTACACTTTTTTCAATAAGTCTTATTGCTTATGTATTACTGCTACTAATGATTGCTTACTACTGATATATTATCTTACTGCTATTTAATATTTTGACAATTAATGATTTATTTTTCTTTATTTCTAAAATTTTAATACTGTTAGCATTTATTAATTATATATATTACCATTGATATAATTGCTATGATATTATCATAGTAATAGACTGAACATTGCTTAATTTGCCATAAATATACAATTTTTTTATAAGCAATTATTAGATTAGTTATATTCTAATGGCAAAAATAACAGTACTTAACTAAATGACTATAAATCTATGAAAAAAATGATTTTGAATAAAAACCGAAGAAAATAACTAATAGTTATCTGCTTCTATAGATTAAATAATCTACTCCTTAGCAATTAATATCTATTCTAATCTAGAAAATGACTACAAAAGCATGTTAATACCAATCATACATTGGAAATGCAATGCATAATTCATAAGAGTTTTATTTGAATTTTTTGGCCAACATATTCATTAACTACTCCCTGAATCAGTTAAACCAAGCATGGTACTTACTTTCAAAGTTTCTCCAAAATTTAACTGAAAAACACTCTATTAACCATAAAGTGTAACAAATTCCATATTTATGAGCTACATTTTAAAATTTGTAATAATATTCAAATAAAAGTGATTTATATTTCAGTATTTTTAATATGAAGTTTATTAAAATATATTTTATTAGGAAAAATGAATTATTATAATGAAAAAGTGTAAAACTTATTATAACATAGAAATGCTACACTTTTAATAAGTGTAGCATTTCTATGTGTAGTTATAACTAGACTTGAGTGCTATTTTATATTACAGATAAATTGCATAAGACAACAACATTCTAATCCGCATTTCTTAATTTAAACATAAATACAGATATTTACAATTTCAAACTATAATATAATATAACACTATACTCTAGATCAGTGATTCCCAACCAGGAATAGATGTACCCTAAAGGTACATGCTTGATGATTAAGCAAGTCAAAAAAGGTTGGGAACCACTGCTCTAAATGAATTTTTCTTGTTTTAGATGACAATTATAATAGTGACAGGCATAATTAAGATATATATTATGTAAAAAATATTCAAAAATAATTCCCAAACACTTTAGTAAATAATATTATGAATACTGTAGAAAGACAGTAGCTGTAAATACATATCATATTAATTTATTAAAATTTTCTGCAAATTAAAATTGCTTGTTTTGTTCCCCTGAGGCTAACCTCCTTTGCTTTGCTCAGCCCCCTGCTCGCTTCACTCACTTGTTAAAAAATTTTATATAAATTATAAATAAAATGATCAATTTTACAGTGATGAATAGTTTATTTCAAAGTAAACTGTTATAAACAAATCATCTTCAAGCGATTTCCCACAGAGAAAGAGCTGTTGTTTTACAGTATACAAGTACACAACAAATAAAATAGCAATCATATTCCCTGCAGAATGATTAAAATGTGACAACTTTACATAATACAAAACATTATTTATCAAGTCATGAATAAAACCAAACAGAAACAATTTCCAAATTATATCAGGTTATCAATTTAGCTAATACCCAGTTAAAAATAGTCAAGATAATTTGACATATCATTGATATTTGATTATAATTTAGATTATTGAAACATTTATGTAATTGAAAAATTACAGTAAATTAAATTATTTGTTTGAAAAGACAAATCAGTACGATAATAAAATATAAAGAAATTTAAACTTCTATTATATATGAAATGAATAAATAACAAAATGGAATTTAAGTAAATTGAATTATAAGCTAATTTCTGACCAAGCAAAAAAGTAAATATAAAAAAAAAAGTGAAAAACAAAATGGTATTAACTAAAATTTAAATATAAAAGTACTTCTTCATACAATATAATATGACATATATAACTTTTTCCATAAAACATTAAAGTAATTTTAATATTTTATAGTTAATAAAGTTTTATTGTTTCACAGCTTGATTTTCTGTCACTGTAGTCTTTTTCAAAATAAGAATGGGGCTGACGTTGGATCAGTTAGAGACACAAAGAAAAATAGCTCTGTGTTCATTACAAAGTGGAAAATATATTACAAAACTGTAAGACATGTTTAAACTTTATAATTATATTTAAAATTTTCCACCATTTTTCCAGAAAATTTGAGATTATTGAAAAAAAAAAAAAATCATCACATGATATCATATAATGTGACGTTTGAATTTTCCAAGTTTTTTCTGTATAATTTTATCCAATTCCATTGTACTTGAGTTTCTATGTAATATTACTTCAATGTTATTTCAAAAGTAATAAGAAAAGACATTTACAAAGTCAAGCCTAAGATATACTGTATTTCTTAATGTATATGCTCAGTTGTGAGAATGAAATCCATCTTAGTCAGTTGAACAGGCAACACAGTATACTTCAGTTCTGTTTGATGTATCAGCTTCAAGCAATTTTGCTAGAAAGAAAGAATGACAATTTACAGGAAGTGGTGAAGTGGTAGAGTTGCCAGTTAAAAAGAGATTTCACTTAAAAAAAAAAAAAAAAACATGAAATGTGATGAGTTCATTTACAAGGACATCAGAAGAACAATTTGTCAATTTTTCTTTACAGATGAGTCTCTCATAATTAAATCCATTCTTCATAAAATAAATATCAATCCTGCTTTACCAAATATGAGAGAGTCAACTTTGCATAAATGTACTGAAAGAAATTGGGTTTGAATTTGATTGCCAAAATTGGAATTGAAAACTGCATGAATTATCTGAACTAATTGTAAAGAGACATCATTACTTAAGAATAGTCTGTCAATATCAAAAATAGTATTTTCTGTATAGATGATTTCATTAATGATGGTCAAACAGTTTTCAAATGTGGTAAAAAACAATATTGTGAAATCTTATCAAGATTCTTCTTTATGGGACATCAACTGAATTAAGAAATCCAAGTGACTGTAGAAAACACTTTAATCTGTGATGGTATTCTACTACTTTTTACATCAAACAGCAATTGTGATTATCATCAAGAAATAGCAATCCTGTTTCAAAGAATGATTTAAAACATTTCTTGTGTTCATCCCATGTGGCTCTGCTATTGTTATGGATAATTCAAGATATCATAGCATATGCTCTAATAATAATCTCACAAATTCATGGAGAAACAGCTAAATTCATGACAGGTTAACTGAGAAAGAAATATAGCAACCAGAACAATTAAAACAGGGATTATTGGAGATAGTAAAAATAGCAAAGCTATTGTGTCAATGACATAGCTAAAACAGAGGTCACGTTGTATCACATCAACCATGATATTATGCAGAACTTAACCAAATTAGCCTATAGTCAGGTCCAAGATTATTTTGCACATCACAATAAAACTTTCAAGTTGGATGGCATCAGAACTTTACTTGAAGTGTTTATAAATGCTGTCCACCAATTCATGGAGCATCATTTGCCAAGCACATTAAGAAAAATAACAAGAAATTTTGGAAAGTGGATTTTTCTTCTAAAGACAATGTTGTGGATCCATGATCATTAATATGAATACAACAATTTATAGTTATAATCTCACATTTTGTAAGCTTTGTTGCTAAAATAGCTTCGTTGCTTAGCTACAATATCAAAGTGATACCCATTCTAAATTTCAGCATGTTAGCTCCATTTTTATTCTGGGAAATATTAGTACAATTTTATCCAAAATAGTATCTTATTTCAATATTTATATGCTATATTTACTTTGACAATTGGTTTCATAAAAACATACTTTATATAGACATTATATAAATTTCAATTAGTATATGAGATTATGTTTTTACTATAATGAAACAAATAATTTGTTTATTTAGAAACTTCTGTCATTGTAAACAATTCATCAAAATTATTTGCTTCAACTCATTCTTAATTCATATCACTTAAATATATTTATTTTAATTAAAACTTGCATAATCAACTGCACATAAATCATCTTTATTTTTCATATTATAGATGCCAACTTCAGATACAGTTCTCAGATATGCTTTCTTTATTCTTGCAACAATTATGATATATTTTCAACGTGCTGACTAATTTTAAGTTAAGAGTAAACAATTCTTAAAATACTAGACAAATTTTACTTCAAATTCTGCATATAAAATACAACTAATCAGTGTTACAGCAGCATTCTTTCTTTCAGAGAAGCAAGAAACACTAAATTTATAACATGATCAAATACAAATGCTTGTTTTCTTCCATTTATTTTTATTTTTTTCAAAAATAAAAATATAACTGAATTACAATACAATAAATTACCTGATGAAATGAAAAGCAAGTAATAAAAAGTAAGACAAAAAAAAAAATATTTTAAGAAATCAAATCTGTAAAGAAGAATTTATGTTTCCATTTTAAACTAGAATACTATTTTTATTTGTTTTAAATTAATTAAAAACTTTTATAAACATAAACATTATAATTCACCTCACATATGCATTTATAAGCATTTTTTTTCCTTCTGAATAAAAACAAGACTAATTACAAATGTATATTAGATGATGACTGTGTGTTATAAATTTCTGAATTATATCAATAACAATATCATATATTTAAAATAATATTTGGTATATTTAAATGCTATTTTTATTGATGGAATCCAAAAGATCATTACTAGCATTCAATTCTTTGTATTTTATTATTGATCATAAAATTCAATGGAAACTAAGTATGAGAAACATTATAAAATGAAGATAATTGTTTATTTTGGAAAATAAATATTAAATTCAGAAATAGCAAAATTATAAATGTCATATACAAATAGTTTATATTCCAAAAGTCACTCACATCAAGTAATAAATTTAATTAAATGTTTTTAAGAATTTTGTTTTCATCTTTGAAAAAACTGAAAAAAATTAGTTATAAACATTGACTTTACTTCATAATTCCACAGATTTGTTAAGTGTTCAATTTAAAAATTTCATAAACTCTCAAAATGTCATTATTAAATAATAAAACTTAATATCAACAAAATATAAGAGGCTACTCTAACAATCATTAGCATATTCTATACAAATATTTAACATTTTAATTAATTTTAAATATTGAACTACAAAAGATTTTACATGCATTTCAATTCTTAATTTTACTGTGCAAAAAATACAGATTGTTAAAGATTATATATTATCTTAAAGATTATATATATTATAAGTATCAGACTTTCTATTTAATAATCACCACAATTACACTTTTATTGTGTGAGAAAATATAAAGTAATAAATATAGCATCATAATATTTTCTATCATAAAATTCTCTGTCAATATATTTCAAAAATCAAACTACTGCTGTAATGATTCCAAAATAAGACTTCAAGAATAACAGATATTTTATCTCAGTATTTTGGAGTTTTACTTAAAAATTTAGTTTTATTTTATTAGTTAAAGAGAAATTAAATGGATTAATATTTCACTTAGAATGAATTTCAGTATTAGTGTTGAAATATTTTCAAACTTTTCAATATGTCAAAATAAATTTAAGTAAATCTGAGTAGATTTTAATGAAATGTGATTAGAATTTTAATAACCAAAATTCATTCACAACTGAAAACTATGATCATAAATCTGAACTTTTAATTCTGAATATTAGCACTTTCAGCCCTAAAAAATTATCCATTGTAGTCTTTTTACATTCATAATGATTAAAATAAATCATGTTCAACATTCTTGTACTTTCAACAAAATCTGTGTTAGACATTATATGATGATATACACAAACTACCTAACAGTTTGAAAAAAAAAAAATACAAAATTTGAATATATTAGTTTATTCTTGTGACATTATCACAATGGCAGGCTGCAATTTTTAATCATCTTTTAGTTTAAAAATCATGTGTTTTCTAATGAGAACCAAAAGTTTATACAGTTAAACATTGCACCTATACTTCCCATATCTGGTCTCAATTTTCATCTAACTCACTCCATTCTTAAAATTAATAAAGAACAGATAGACAAACAGACAACAGTGGAAATATATAGGTCTGCAATCTGAAATATGCAGCCCAATTAGAATTCTTTTAATATTTCCCAATATAACTAATTCATGATGATAGAATTTCAAAGTTTTAGCTAAGAGTTCCTAATCAAACAAAAAAAAAGTATATACTTTCACATCTTTTATCTTATAAAATCTATAAAAATAATAATATTAATAAAAGTAGCCATAATCAAAAACTACTATAGAAGTGTCTTCAGCAAATGATTATTTTTTCAATGTAATTTATATTTGCAGCAAATATATATAAACAACACCATACAAAATAAATTCATAATTTATAATTAATGTTAAAAATCATAACTGCAAATGTTTTTTTATAAAAATAACTAAAATATTTATGGCAAGTACCTTTAAGCCAAAGAAATTGCTCAACAAGAACTATAATAAACACTTACAAAATAAAACTATAAAAGATGGCATATGATAATAATGAACAATTAAAATATCAAGATGCATGAAATATAAATTTAAATTGCTTCAAAAGTAGAAAAACAGTAATTTTGATTTATTTATTTATTTATTACCATTAACAAAATGGTGTTATATAAAGTTTGTTTATTTTTATTTTATTTTTTCTATATATTCAACAACCAAATTATATAAATCTACTATGCAAATCACAGATTGTATAAGCATGGAAAAAAAATAACTGTATATACACTGTTTTTGTTTTAAACTCTATACAATATTTGTCCTTGCTTATTATATTATCATCAAGAATTAAATAATAAAAAAGTATCAACAAATGAATCTTTCCTTTTTCATTGTTTTCAATTAAAATATATCAACAATGGGAAATCCAACTTGATGCAAATGGAATTTAAATAAGTTGTAACTACAGTATCTGAAATTATCACTATATGTAAAACAAGAACTTTTCAGATTGTATATCAAGACAGTCTAATTTATAATAATTTATTCAATATTAAACATATAATGTTGCCGTTATGCTATCAGTATATTTACATTACAGATAGCATAACAACTACATGAATGTATGCATATAAATATGAGATTGTGATATATTGTTTTGGATTATTACAATTTTAATAGTCTAAATGAGCAAAAATTTCTATTGCAACATCATTACAACTGGATGTAAATTGGTAGGATTTGGTTTAGCTCTAAATATGTTATTTATGAACTAAGCTCATTAAATCCAATGAAAATAAAAGAATTTTTTATAGATGGATATGTAATAAAGCACATACATTTCTTGAGTCGTCATTAATATTAATCTTACTTTCTTACTTGATTATTAAGATTAGAGTATAAAACAAAAAATATATTCCAGGAAAATCTGGCTCATAAGTAGTATATTTTAAATATGTTACCACACTTAATTTTATATGTAGAACCTCTAAAATTTTAATATAACCAACAAGTATACATATAAAGAAGAAGAAGAAGGAGAAGAAATATATTTTCAGCTATCACAGAAAGTTAACCAATGTAAGCATTATAAAATATAAATAGAACAAGTTTCTACATTCACTTAAGAAAGAAAAAATACTTCTACGGGCTAACCATTAATGTCATAACTAATGTTTAAACACCATAAATTATATCATCAATCACATCCATGTGAATATCACTTCCTACACAATTTACTACTTACAAGTTAAGTATTTTATAGAAAAATAATAACTAACTAAATTATGTTGAAATGATTCTAGTTTGAATTTTGAAATTTTCCATTCATTTAAATTATCAAAAATAGCAATATTTGTGTAAGAAATATATATATA